>NC_056733.1:1752482570-1752730070 GCF_019279795.1 Protopterus annectens
AACTGTTTGCAAATGCTGCAAAATGAGAGAGGCTTGACACAGTATTACAGATTCCTCTGCAGTACATTGCAACACCTGCCATATTGCAAGCTAGCATGATGCATTTCAGGTATTCCCCAGCCATATTCAATCACTTACTGTGCTCTAGAATCTCTTTAGCATTTTTGCAAAGATTTTTTCCAAAGCTCTTAAATGATATTGTAAAATACCTTTGTTGCAGTGTTCTAATTGAATGTTAAGTAGACAGCTGGCTCGGTGAAATAATGCACTATAATTCAACTCTTCAAGTGTTCTTTACAAACCTAGTTAGTGATTTTAGCATTTGTTGAAGCAAGTATAGTTCATTGAAGTTTGAAAAACTACAGTAAAGAATTGTTTCTATAACTAAACTAAAATATTGATTTAATGTTATGTCATGTCCCAGCAAGGAGCATAAACTAGGCATACTTCTCTATCCATGACATTTGTTTCGTTTGTAATGTATTCCATGCAGCTGCCTTTTAACTATATTTCAGTATTTCCGATCTGTACCAGATGAAATCATAGCATGCTTTGTTTTCTTTTTGAAGAATTATTTTAATAAAAAATGCAGGGCTAAAAATTCATGCTTGCTTTTAAGAATGGTATGATATCCGTCTCATAGAAATAGTGTTCTTGGCCTTAGTATCTTGAGTGTTTTTGAAAGAATATTATTTAGTTTGTTAGTTTATTTCTTCTTTGATGACTGGGTTAGTCCCACAAAGATAGTAGACACTTTTTAGGGACAACTCTTGGTGTTTTTTATTCTTCTAGGGGAAATCTCATCAGGACATTGGTGAACTATCCCTACTCTTGTTGATTGGTTCCATAGTATCTTTTACATCTGCGTGAGATACCACCAACTCAAGTAAATGGGTCTTGGTTTAGCATGTCATCCAAAGGACAGCACAGTCAGGAGTGCAGCACCCCCCCCCCCTTTGTGGTGCACTGCAGTGCCAGGAATCCATCTAGGATGCAGGAATAGAACCCAAAGCCTTCTGCACCAAAGACAAATGAACTACCTGTTGCACCACTGACACTGCATATGAAGGGCATTTGAGAGACATGAAGGCATATGTATGTGATCTCAAAATATTGCAGGGGAATGGGTAATATGAGCTAAATTAGCCTGCTAGCAAATCAGCTCTGCCCTCTAGTATGTACCTGTGCCTTCTAGTATGTGATATCTGTAGAATTAGCTCTGCACCGTGCTGGGCATTGTTTCAAAGATTTTTAACATAGTTAAAGTCTTCTGGTTATCCTTCATCTAGTTGGCTATTCATGTCTCATAGTTTGCTCTGTTTGATTTGATTAAGGTCCAGAGTTTCTTATTTAGTTTAACAAGACTATTTTTGGCATCTTGAGAGTTAAATTTATTTTTGCATATAGTGAGCTTTCCTATTTTATTAAAGAGAATATTTATAATTGTGTTGCAATGCTCTGGGTTATTTTGGAATTTGGTGTTGTATTTATCTCCGAAGGGGACAGATGCATCTATGCAGCTATTTCTACAATTTTGGCAGTGAAGAACTCCACATAAGCAGCAGGGACATCATGGCAGAAGGGGCTTTTAAATACTGATGTCACAGGATGCTTTGAAAATGGATGAATGAGTATTCACCCCAGGAGTGGCACCCATGTCCTTCATGGACAGGGGTAGTCAGTGTTGATCATAGACTCACTCTGAGAATTATGTACATCTAACCAAGGAAAACCAGGTCAACTGGAGATTAACATGGCTAGGCTTATAAGGGTTATAGGGCCACTAGCCTATTATCTTCCTATGAACGATATATATGGCTGTCACCAAATATATGAAGCAGGATATGGAAATGGGAGGGATGTGCATACTGTTGCTCTTTAACATATTTATGCCAAGGTCATCAAGCAGTTTATTCCTGATGAATATTGATCATCTGCATTCTATTATGACAGTACAAACACCCCATCAGAGGGTGCTGGAATGGATTTAGACAGGTTCTGCCAGCACCAGTGCAATACGAGTTAGTAAAAGTTATATACCTCATTGGCAAAATGTTGGTGCAGGTCAGCTGTCTGGAAGGTTGTACCAAAGCAACTGACTTGGCATAATATGCATGCACATTGGGAAAACGATGAGTGAAACCTCTCTGCAGTTCATGAGATTGAAAGTGCAGAACACCAATGGCTGGCAGAACGGGTCAGGAAATAGCTTCTCTTATATCTGATGGCCTCTATGCATTGACAACTAGGAATGCAATACACTGACAAGATGTAACTGGAGATGAGTCACTGTTGTCCCGGTCCCCTTCAATAAACACACATCACACTGAATGACATTTGACAACCTTTAGTAAGCTTCCATAACATAGCTTTGATAACCAGTATTTATTAATTACAACTGAACATAGTACAGCCAATTTTAATCACAACATAACCATCCATGTAATGTCAATCAGGGCAGTGTGACCTCCTCATCCTGACCCAGTAAGCAGCATCCATACCTCTACCCACTTAATTTACTTAGGAAGCAGCGTCCAACAACTCACTTCATATACCATTTATTGAATTACCCTCCAACCAGATAAGTCAGGACAGTGTGGTCTTACTCATCCTGACTCACTAAGCAGCATCCCTTCCTCTACCGACTTACTTTACTTGTGAAGCAGTGTCCAACAATTCACTTCATACACCATTTATTGAATTACACCTCCAACCACATAAGTAGCGTCCTTACCTCCGCTTGCTTATTTATTTATCAAGAAGCCTCCAGCTGCTCTCTTTTTTCCCAATTCATTGAAAGGAACATCCAACACCAGAAGGGGAACAAAAGAGGGCAAGCCTGTCTCTCTTCTCCACCTACCAGACTGACCAGGCAGTTCCCCCTCCCTCTTACAAAATTTTTAGCCCTAACCACACATAAAATGAGGGCTAAGCCAAACATCATTCAGTGTACAACATCCACCTTAAACCAAACTGGATCCCTATCAACCCAACACTCTGACATGTGACTACCCAAAAGTCACCCATTGATTAAATGCTTAAAATAATCCAATGATCCTTCTCCAATACTAAAATAACCATAATTTTGTATAACATGTGCACCGTAAGTAACTTTCATTTATTTTGACTACCAGTAATAATATTCTAAGGAGTCCCAGAATGCGACATGCCCAATTCACCACTGAAACATTAAACCCAAAGCCATGTGAAAACATACAGGGACAATCCAGTGTATCTAATAACAAAACTGAAATTTCCTTTCCAACATCCAACTATGCAATGTAAACAGAAAAACATAATAACCAGCTTAGAATTTGCTGACCAACAAACCATCTTCTAAATGTCTAAATTACCCCCATCACATAAAGTGCCACATAAACTATATTTCCATGGATCTCCATTTCCCAACACCAACCCATGCAACAAAACCTCTGTTAATAACGAAAGCCTGTTAAACTTCACAGCTGTCAATCTATCCCCACCCTTGAAACCTATAAACCACCCATCAAATTTCAGCAACTTCAGTTAGCCTTGTCACCCTTGCAACTACCGTACACTCAGCTAAATCTTCCCCCCACAACAAAACATATCTTGCCATTAGCCAAAGTCTTTCAGTCTGCCCTTTCTCCACCTGCCCAACCATCTAAAATGCTGAACCACTAACCAAGATGTAGTAAGTTCACTAAATGCCCAATGTCACAAAAAGAAACGAGCAGTGATGTGCCAGCCTGCCTAACTACAGCCTCTGTATCCACCCAATGGATACACCAATGACCAAAATGAAATGTCCTTTCCTAATGGATCATTTTCCTAGTAATCCCCCATCACAACCCATATCCATTATAAAGAAAGAAAACATTGGGTAATCAAACCACCCTATTAATGACATCAATACATTCCTAAAGCAGCAACCATGCAAACTGTAAGCCAAATGACCCTTTGTATACCAACCAAACAAACAACTTACTTAACAGTAGGCAATGTCAGTCAATCTTCACACTGTCACACCTACCTTCCAGCATATGAACCACTGTCCAAAATGCAGCAAATCAACCTAAACATTGTCACTCATGAAACTACAGTAATCTCTTGTCTTAAAGTCTCAGCCACTGCTGCCCACAGCACAACCCACTGAGAAACCTATCTACATAGCCTTGCCACCTGAAAACTCAAACCAACTACCCTGCCCCAAAAAGGCAACCCCACCTCACAATGTTGTGACTCCACCCCACCTGTGGACAACCTCAAGCCCGTTTCCCCCTGCCCTTGATGTACCTCCTACACCCTGTCCCCAATCTGCTCCCAAGTTGCACTGACAATGCCCAGTGTCACCTCTGACGTGCCTTAATGAAACCTTATACAGTAGCATTACCTGCAACATTCTCCTGCACCACTGCCGCAGCAGAACATCCACCCCTGGAACTTTCTCACATTTGAAGTTCACTTCTTTCAGGTCACTGAAGATGCCCACTCTGTGCTTCACCCTCATATTTCTGCAGTCCCCCATCGGTAACTCCATTGTGCAGCACCAAGGTGACCATGACATCCCATTGAAACAGCCACCATCCCCTTTCAAGTTCCTTCCTTCCTTCAGATCACCATCCGATGCTTTGCCAAACTCTAGACCTCTGCCATCTGCAAAAGAAAAACAGATTAAACACCTTGCCTTGCAAGATTGAACAAAATGAGTTTCAAATCCTATGCCTTATGTCTATGCAGCAGACACCTTATTAGTATGACACCCCTTAATGTCTACCATAAGTTATCTGTCAAATATGAGAGCCCAAAGTTTAATAAAGACCTAAGTAATGAGCTACAATCTGTTGTTCCTGCCACCTCAGGGCAACCATGTCCCCTTACTGCAAAACAGCAACACAATACGTGCGAGTTATCTTTCTCAATTTCATTGAGGAAAATGTGTAAACAAAGCTATAAGTAAAAGCGGGACAATGAGCCAATGCAGGGAGCCCTCCCTGACAGACTGTTACAAACTCATATCACTACGAAACTCCCAACTGTAAAGATGTTTAGTTAACAAAACTTTGTTCGAGTCTTGAGAGTACATGATCACTGTGTAACATCACATAAATCAAGCGAGTTATATAACTTTAATAATAAGTAGATATTATAGCAGTAAACACAAGTTAGTTTTGCTTTATCATTCTGGATAAGTCAGTTTTCTTCTTCTTGATGAAAGATCCTTTTTAACTTATCACTGTGCGTTCCTTTTCACCTATCTATTTCTCTGCCATACAGCTTGATTGGTATGAAAGCATGACACTCTGGGACTGCAAAATAAAACATCAGATATCAGCAACCCATCAGAAAGGTAATGCAAAACTTATTATTCTACCAACCTTCTCCACTTGGCTAACTGACAGCTCCCTGAAGTAAACTTTAATCCCTTCAGATACTATTTTTACTGCACCACAAATCCTGGTATGCAAACTGAGACATGTATATTGTGACCTGGAAACATTTTTTTTGGATTTGTTTGGTGTATACCTGTTCAAGCACTGGTGGAATTATGTTGGATACTTCGCAAGATAAGGAAGCTTGAAAGGAAGAGGTGTGTATTACTTATCCCTTTCAGTCAATATACTTTAAAACAAACAGAAAACTTCTATGTTACCTAAATACATAGCTTACTACTTGCTGTAATTGTTACTATGTCACCCAGACATGCACAGTGACCACCAACCCTTACACGCGGGTACTTGGAAGCCCACAAACATCCTGTCATTCCAACATCGTCAATAGAACCTGCATCATCATACCAACTCGACTCCAATCCAAACCAAATACTGCCACACTGAATGGAAATACAGCAATGCCTTGTGGGTATTCAGCTGTAGACAAGGCATACATTGCATAATAGCATACCAACCCAAAAGGCGATTCACAGTGCAACTTCCAATGGACTTCTAATCATTCAAATAAACACTGCACAACTACAGTTGCCAATGTCTCGCTCACCCCCATGATTCAACTGCAGAAACATTTTAAAAGTGCCTAGGAGTCCATGTCTTCCAACTCCAGGCCGGCCGAGAGAGCCATGCCTCCCTCGTTCCAGTCCACCAAGACCGCCATGCCCAGCAGTTTGCCATGTCAGAACAGTGCAGAACAAGCAACATGAGGCAACTCCAACCCTCCGCAAAAATGTGCTATGATGCCAAAGGCCTACAAGCCTAAGTTCACACACACAACAGCTGTGGCAAACCCTGCACACTATGCAAAGTCTGAACCCCTGAGCACAGTTCAATAACCCGCCAAGATGAAAAGGCACCCCCCCAATTGCCAGTCTTGCTGCGAAGAAACTGCCCCAACTCTGCAACACTTAATTGTAGCAGCCATGGTTAATACTGACAACCAACAGCTCTCACAACCATATCAAACCTAGATTGCTAACAGAATCATACCCCCCCCCCCATCTGAGGATGGACACTTGCACAGCCATTCTCGTTACACTCCTCACTCATTCATCCTTTATACCTCTTCATTCCATTTACCTTTATAGAGAAGCCCCAAGTAGACAGAACAAGTGCACCTCCCCCACTGTCACCAGAGTGCACCCCAAGCCCATGAAAACACTCAGAATGCACACCAAATGGCCAACACAGAGCAAGAATGAACAGGGATCCAACCAAAACACTGAGACCACTGTACCCGCCTGAATAGGCAGACATGGCGCACCAACAACCACCACCAAAAAGAAACTGCAACCGAGAAAATCCACCACAAAACCCACACTCCTCCAATGGAGCTGGAAACTGGAAGGGAAACACTGCCCAACAGAAGCCACCATGGGACCAAAGAGAAAGGACCACCCCACCCACAGATCTGGCAAGCTCAAATAACTCAATGGCAAACGCCCTTGCTTGTAACAGTAGAAATCAATAGATTTGCCTTAGTATGACTCTCCCGAAGGATGGCCTTTTGCAATGCTACCTTACCTAACATGTTACAGTAAATGGCTAAAACTATGAGACAGAACTTCCCTTCTCTGCCAGTCCCTACCCTTGACAAGGACACTCCCACACTCAAAATCGATTTCTCCACATGACTTGGACCACCCTACCCTGCTCCTCCTGCCAAATGCAACACAAGAAAATAAATAGTGAACAGTTTCCACCTCCTCCATAGACCACCACCCAAGGCCACCTGACCAATCAGTACTTCCAGGTCATCTCGGACGCAGAACCTGCCATAGCAAGTTCACGCCAGAATGTGACCCCTTACCCAGCTACACTTGCCTAAACCTCTTAAGCCCCTCCCCTTTACCTCATTTCCTCCCTATCATCCCACCTTCCCATTTAACCCTTTCATCCCGCTACCCTCTTACCTCCCACTAATATCTATCTAATCCCCTTCTGAAGATGTCCCTGTACAAACTGGTTTGTTACCAAACCTCATTTACTGTCAAAAAGAGGTGGCTGAGTACAACTGAGGAGACTTCTTGAGACCAGCTTAAGTGGGAAGAAAGCTTTTTCACTGCTTTCAGGCAGCCTACAGGGGTGTACATCAGATAGAGTTCACCAGTTAGTCAGCTTGTTGGTGATAGGGGCTAGAAGCAGCAACTGATTGTTTGCAGATTTTATGGTATGCAGACAGAGGACACCAATTAGTGATAGGCCAAGAAGGGTGTGGGGAAGGGTAAATTTTTGATTCCTGACAAGTTAGGAGGGGTCATTTTTAAACTGCAAAGTGCAAGGCCAGGGGCTCTGATTATTCAAAGGCAATAAAGGAGCAAGTGACTACAAACATGAACAGCGGATCAAGGCAGAAGATCTGGTAGAGTAAGAGCAGCCAATTACAAAACGGTTGGCAAGGGTTCAGTGGATGGCCAACAAGAATTATTGGATGACACCAGACACATGCCAACAATGAACAAGTAAATACATGGGAAGGAGTGTTATGTGGACCATGAGTGAAAGTGTGTACCTTGCATGCATGATTAGCATAGAGGGGTAAAAAAAACAAAATGCCCCACAAAATTTCTGTGATAACTGCCCCATATACTGTTCATTTAGACACAGTGACAGGACTAAAACCAAGGTCTGATGCTGAAAGTGATATTGTCCCTTTCTGGCACACCTTGAGAACAACTCGAGACATTATGAGGGAAATCCATTCATTTAATTAAATCAATCATAAAAAGGAAGATGCCTAAAGGATATAGTGGTGCCCTCAATGGACTGTTGAAATGCTTTATCTTTGATGCTGGTGTCCAAAAAAAAAAAAAAAAGGTGTAATGGGTTTCATGGGCAAGCTGGGCCCAGTATAAAACGTATTAATTAATTAATTAATTAATTAATTAATTAATTAATTAATTTAATTTTTATATCTCCCCGAAACCCATGCAGCTGCTGCTACCATCAGGGTCAGCCAGTAAGTACTTGATGCTAGCCATAAAGACCTTATTTGCTCTTTCATAGGGTTTCCCAATATGCATTTTCTTGCTGCACAGACCTTCTGACTTTCTGATTGGGGATTATCTGTGCAGGAACAGGAACAATCACCCTGGACTTGATAGATTTTCACTTCCTGTCAAAGAAACAAATATGGAGTGAAATGCAGTTTACAAAAGGAGAATTTTTTTTAAAACTAAAGTGTGAGAGCTGTAGAGCTGTGTGCAGGCAGGGTATAAAGTGTAGCAACTGCTTGCTACATTTGTAGCAAACAATTGGCTTCAGTTTAAGATGCAGAATGATTTTAACTAAAGCATGAGCACTGTAGTGCTCTGGGCTAGCAGGATATTTTGAAGGAGGTTACGGGGCAAGGACACAGAAATGGGACCTGAATGGCTGGAGCAGGAAGGAGTGGGGGTGTGTAATGCATCTGACCACTTGGTTTGTGTGTTTGTAGAAGAAACGTCCATTGTTTTTCTTTTGTTTGGTCTTATGATCATAGGATCATAGGAGATTACTAGGCTTTCAACCCTGGAGGTCCTTTTAAGCCTAGCCGTCTCAACCTAATGTAATACCATAGAAGTACTAGTCAATACACAAGATTGCATTTAGTGATGACTGCTTTAATACAAAAGCTAGGGGGGAGGGAACAATCACTTATTGACTGGTTTATTGCAGTGAATGAAGTGCTTTTTTTGTGCTTCTTTTAAAGAGCTGAGGGGGTAGGGTGCTGTTTGAACAGCTACTCTTCTTGTAAATGGAGCCATGTTCATGGAACCAGGGATATGGCAAATCTTCTGGCTGACAAATTCAGCTCCAGCTTTAGCCCCCTCTCCTCCATAGCCATCCCCAGCAAATGCCATCTAATATAACCCCTCCAACTATATGTAGGAGGCAGGTCTTAGATGTACACTCAAGGGCCAAGAATACAACTTCAGTGGACCCCGACAGTATCCCAGGATACCTCCTAAATATCCTGAAATAGGAAGTATCAGGGTCACTGGTGTCACTGTCCAACCATAGCCTTCACACAGGCTGTGTGCCACAGAAATAGAAGACTGCAACAGTTATCCCTCTGCACAAGGGCAGACCATCAGTGGATCCTGGTAACTACAGATCCAATAGTCTGACTAATTTTATATGCAAAATCATGGAAAATATCCTAATGGAAATGATTGCTAATGAAACACAAAACTTCAGACACTGGACCCATCCCATTTTGATTTCATCAAAGGCGAGTCATGCCTACTGGACCTGGTGGACTTCTTTGAGAAGGTCACCAAGGCAATGGATGAGTGCAAAACTTGCATACTTCTTGCCTTGACTTAGCTAAGGCATTTGATACAGTGTCCTGTTAGGGCATTGTAAACACTCTCAAGGAATTAGGCATAAATCTGTATGTAACGTATTGTTTGTCCGGCTGGCTCATAGACAGGACCCAGGAAGTTAGGACTGAAGTGACCATGACCACTTCCACAAAGCGGCTGGTCATCAGAGGAGTCTACCAGGGCTCTGTGCTGGGCCTGCTCCTGTTTAGCATTTATTTTTCATAAGTCAAGGCCAGCGTCAAAGTCCTCTGGCTTACCAAGTTTGCAGACGATTGCAAGTTAGGAGCAATCTTAGGAATACTCCAAGCTACTAACATCTTACAGGAAGATCTAACACTGACGAATAACCTGGCTTTTGATCAACATTCGTCAAAGGTGGTGAGAAAATCATTCTATGTTACTTGACTTATAAGTAAGGGTATGACATATAGGTGCAGGTAAGTCAATATGCCATTGTACTTAGCCCTGGTCAGACCTCCCTTTGGTACATACTGATCAGGTACATACATAGGTTCATAGATTAGTACTAGGCTAATTGCCCTTGTGGGCCATTTTAAGCCTAGCCAATTATCCCATGTGAGAATCAAACCCTGCACCTTGTGTCTGCAAGGTAAACACATACAACAACTGTAACGTCTACAGAGGTTCCTCACAAAAAGAATATAGGGCATAACTCAGAGTCCAAAGCCCTTTATCTATACTCTGTAACCTATAGACTGCTGAGACACAATTTATTCCGGCATACAGGGTCCTTGCATCCCTCTCTAATGGGCCTTTTGCATGTCCATGAAATGCACAGCACCAGAACTACTAGATCTAAGGACTGAAACTTTGCTTATGACTTAAATAAGACATATCAGAGTGACAGGCATGCATCTCAGAGAATCCCCATTCTCAGGAATAGTCTTCCCATCCATGTGAAACAGAGCCCTTCCCTAACCCTATTTAAGTGCAACCTGTTACCTGGACCAGTGGATGAGAAATCAAAAATTCACCTTTGTTCTGACACCCATATCTCTTGTGGACAGAGGCAGCCATTAAATCATGCCATAACTAGTATACACCCTTTAAAATAATCTCTAAGGCACAATAACTTGTGGGATAAACTTAGGATGCATGGCTTATAAAGGCCCTAGTGGTCATTAGCCTAGTGTACACATATGAACCTATGAACATATGAAAATGTGCAGAAAAATATTTTTAATAAAAAAAATGAAGAAATAATAAGTTGACAACTTATAATCCCACTAGCCATGTCTTTCTCTGGGATTGTTGTGTTTGCTCACTAAATCTGCCTATTCATACAAGAAGATTTAATGTCAGGATCATGTCTATACATAATGATACCGATCCTTATAGAAACCACACAAAGTAATCCTATTGCCAGACACACATTTACATTTTTAATATTAGTAAACACTAAATAAAAATTGCAAATGCATAGGTGTTAATGAATATATAAGTTTAAGGACTTCCATTGCCATATTAGTGATTACTGCCTTAAATATATGCCTCTCATCTTCAGGGAACTTCATGCATTTGTTAATGAACTCACATATGATTTACAGTGAAACGTATTGTGGAAATACTCAGGTTATTGTGCTGGGAAATGGATCCAATAAAACTAAAAGTTTGATTGGTTGGATGTTTGTGTTTGGAAATGGATCCAGTAAAACTAAAAGTTTGATCAGTAGATTGTTTGGCTGAATTACTGGTATTTGCAACCAGCATCCCTAGAGCCAGGTAATAGGAAACTTTTCTGCAGTAAATATATTTCAGTTTTTTGTATGTATTGTATTCATTTTAGGGGAAAAATCATTCCATCCATTCATATCCCACAAAATAAAAATTATTGAGTTATACCAGAGCCATTACCAAGGTGAGGTGAAGGAGTGACTGATTTGGGTACAAGCTGGTAGGAGCTATAACTGGATATTGTGGCTTCATAAATTAATGCTGGTATTGTATTAAATTTTATATCTCAAGCACTGAAACAGTTAGTGTGTTGTGATTTAACCATATCAAGCTACATTTAGTTTTTTTAGCAAGCAGCCTGCAAAAGTTTCAGAGTAGAAGCTCTTTTTTATTTATCTTTTATTTGGCTTTTCAAGTTTGAGTTGAGGGGGTTCCAGCTGAAGAAATTACACAGTGTTCCAGATAACTTGGATATGGTTCTGCATTATAACACATTAAAATGGCATTGTCTGGCTTTTAGTTTTTAGCAGTAGATAAGGAGCACCTCTTCCAAGCTTTCAGCAAGGAGATGTGACCCTACATTTAGCTGAAGGGTGAGGGAAAGAACTAACTTTCTCTCCGATTTTACGACACTGCTGTTTGTGTTCTCTGGAAAAGCCCCAGCCCGTTAGCTCATTTGTGCACTATAGCTATTGGGTTCCTATTTTATATAACTACTATTATCAAATCCATCAAATGCGTACCAAGTATTTTGCATTCATTATTTGATTTGTTGTATGGCCGTGGGTTATAGTATGATTGAGAAATGATAAAAATACCGAGGGGCTCAAGCAACAATATGTAAATGAATGAAACAGGCATAAATACTGGGTCTAGATCACTTTATCGAATGATCATTGCATCGAATACCTAATGATTGAACCCTAATTGTCAAAATTGCTATTTTTCGAAATACCTAAAAATTGAAGGAAATTTTGCTGAAAAGCTTTAGTTGGCCATCCTAGAATGCTAGGTTCATAGCAGCGTATAACTTGCAGGATTCATAGTAGAAACTCCCACTTAAACCCCCCTACCATTCAACAATTGGGTAAAATAAAGTAATATTCATAACAATGTCAGCATGAATAGTCATTGTGTGTTCTTTATTTACCATTTTCCTCAATATAGTGTGATCTTGGAGTTGGTATATTTAATTTGAGGTTGCAGTGGGATTGCCCCCCTGCAAAAAAAAAAAGAAGGAAAGTACGGTGCTCCTTTTAAAAGTCAGGTAATGCTCATTTTAGTTGCTTGTTTGTAAGGGTAGGTCCACTTTTGCAGAGACTGGTTTGCTAGCTTATTTAGTTGTAGAGTGTGTTTTTTGTAATTTTATTTTATTTATGTAATATTGTTTGTTTAATACAGTTCAAAATACTTTTGTGTTAGCTATATTTTGTACATTTTGTACATTGTTCTGGACATTTATATATTAATGTTTATTGGGTTATTGGGAGTATAAGGAGATGAGGCACATGGCAAAGAGAGAGGTGGCGAAGGCTAAGAATAAGGCATATGAAGAGTTGTATGAAAGGTTCGACACTAAGGAGGGGGAAAATGACCTGTACCGCTTGGCTAGACAGAGGGACCGAGCTAGTAAAGATGTGCAGCAGGTAAGGGTGATAAAGGATAATGAGGGAAATGTACTCACAAGCGAGGAGAGTGTGTTGAGCAGATGGAGAGAGTACTTTGAGGGGCTGATGAATGAAGAGAATGAGAGGGAGAGAAGGTTGGATGATGTGGGGATAGTGAATCATGACGTGCAATGGATTAGCAAGGAGGAAGTAAGGATAGCTATGAAGAGGATGAAGAATGGAAAGGCTGTTGGTCCAGATGACATACTTGTGGAAGCATGGAGTTGTTTAGTTGAAACGGCAGTGGAGTTTTTAACCAGATTGTTTAATGAAATTTTGGAACGTGACAGGATGCCTGAGGAATGGAGAAAAAGTGATTTGGTATTGATTTTTAAGAATAAGGGTGATGTGCAGAGCTGTAGTAACTACAGAGGGATTAAATTGATCAGTCACAGCATGAAGTTATGGGAAAGAGTAGTGGAAGCTAGGTTAAGAAGGGACATGATGATTAGTGATCAGCCGTATGGTTTCATGCCGGGAAAGAGAACTACAGATGCAATGTTTTCTCTGAGAGTGTTGATGGAGAAGTACAGAGAAGGTCAGAAGGAGTTGCATTGTGTTTTTGTAGACTTAGAGAAAGCATATGACATGGTGCTTAGAGAGGAGTTGTAGTATTGTATGAGGAAGTCAGGAGTGTCAGAGAAGTATGTAAGAGTGGTACAGGATATGTACAAGGATAGTGTGACAGCGGTGAGGTCTGCGGTGGGAGTGACGGATGTGTTTAAGGTGGAGGTGGGATTACATCAAGCGTCAGCTCTGAGCCATTTCTTATTTGCAATGGTGATGGACAGGTTGACAGACGAGATCAGACAGGAGTCTCCGTGGACTATGGTGTTTGCAGATGACATTGTGATCTGCAGTGAGAGTAGGGAACAGGTGGAGGAGACCCTGGAGAGATGGAGATATGCTCTAGAGAGAAGAGGAATGAAGGTCAACAGGACTAAGACAGAATATATGTGTGTGAATGAGAGGGAGGATAGAGGAATGGTGAGGATGCAAAGAGTAGAGGTGGTGAAGGTGAATGAGTTTAAATACTTGGGGTCAATAGTTCAGAGTAACGGTGAGTGTGGAAGAGAGGTGAAGGAGAGTACAGGCAAGATGGAGTGAGTGGATGGAGAAAAGCGTCAGGAGTGATTTGTGACAGACGAGTACCTGTAAGAGTGAAAAGGAAGGTCAAAAAGAGGGTAGTGAGACCAGCTATGTTATATGGGTTGGAGACAGTGGCATTGACAAAAAGGCAGGAGTTAGAGCTGGATGTGGCAGAGTTAAAGATGTTAAGATTTGCACTGGGTGTGATGAGGGTGGACAGGATTAGGAATAAGTATATTAGAGGGTCAGCCCAGGTTGGAAGGTTTGGAGACAAAGCCAGAGAGGCAAGATTACATTAGTTTGGACATGTGCTGAGGGGGGATGCTGAGTATATTGGGAAAAAGATGCTAAGGATGAAGCTACCAGGTAACAGGAAAAGAGGAAGGCCTAAGATAAGGTTTATGGATGTGGTGAGAGAGGGCATGCAGGTGGTTGGTGTGACAAAGCAAGATGCAGAGGACAGGAAGAAATGGAAGCAGATGATCCACTGTGGCGACCCCTAATGGGAACAGCCGAAAGAAGATGATGATGATGATGATGATGATGGGTTATCGTGTTATAATGTACAGTGTTGGCCAACAAATATTTTGTTAACTTTTTTTTTCACTGTTTAGGTATTTCACTGAATAGTGGCTTCGACAATTAGGGTTTGATCATTATGCATTCGATGTAATGATTATTCGATAAATTGATATAGACCATAAATACCTTATTTTGGGTGAAATAATCCATTGTCCTAGAAAGAGCTTCAGTTTTATGAATTGTTAGATTGCAGAACTTTGTGAAGAAACTTAGTAACGAGTAACTTTTCAATATACATATTTATAACATATCACAATGAAGTTTATGAGTAATTATTGACTGAAACAGGCAACATTTCTTGGTACACTACTAAAACAAGTATACTAAGCTGCATTTCTTATACAGAACTTGGCAGGAGGACCTCTATACAGACAGTCACTGACTGGAGAGCTAGTAGTTAAATGAACGTTTATTTATAAAACTCCAGAAAGTGTACTATGTAGATGAAGGAAGCAGCCAGTGAAACATGATTTGAATCACAAGTTATATTTTCATGCCTTTCATTATGTTTTCTACTCTCTTCTGTTTCCATAAACTATTGATTGCTTAAGAATAGCAGTTTGCTAGTTTCAGAGCAGATTTTAAAAAATTACATACATACAAATTCAGTATACTGACTGCAACAGACATTAGGAAACAGGAGATGGTCAGAGAAAGTTAACATCTGCTGTTTCCTAGCATTATCACATGTGCAGGTAAACTGTATGTGGGATGAATGCATGTGTGTCATGCCCTTTGAATTGTGTTGTGTGCAGATGAATACACCAGCCTTACCAGCTGAAATGGATGGCTTTTCTATGCCATTCTGCACTGAAATACTTTATGTGCATATTTGTTTATTTATTCATCTATTAATTTATTTCTCTTTGATGACTGGATGGGTCGAATACATCATTCTTAACTTCTTTGCTCAAGAATCGTGGGCAAAAGTCAGACATAATAAGGGATAGAGGCCCAAAATCATTGGCATTTTTTAGATGTTACTGATATTCAGCTATGTTAATAGAGCAACATTTTTTTCATCAGTCTGAATTTTCTGAAGAAGACTAAGTATGAAATTCTAGCGACGGGCATTACTGATTGATTGTAATCCTCAGTGATTTACCAGAAAATAAAAATGTATGAGGGACAGATCAAACATATGCAACAAATTTCGGGATATTCTGCCAAAGCACTACAGCTGAAACCTGCAGTGCAATGGAAAGCTGACTCTTTTCAGCTATTATGTGTCCTCAAGGGAGTAAAACATTTGACAGAATGAAATATATTTCATCAGAAGAATTACAGTATAGAGAAGGAGCAGATACTGAGAGTAGAATGTACAGACAGATATAGGCATAGGAAAAACAGCTGAATACAAAGTTTCATATTATTATTACATTTTTACACTTACTTTAGCAATGTAAAGTATAGCTCAAGTATTCTGTTCTAACTATTCGTAGCTGTTCACATATTTGCACATATGCAATTGTTAGCAGAGTAACTGCAGGCATTTTGGAATATGTAAGGTACCTACAGTTTTATTTTTAGCCACTTACATAGCAATAGATATTACAGAAAAACAGCAGGCATTTACGGAGTAGCAATGCTATCATCCCTATAGCAGCTGTAGATATTCTATTTAATTAGGTGCTCTTTCAGAATAACTTTCAGTCCTTATTGAGCCAAGTAGGTGATTCCACTTAGCTAGTATAAAGTTTATTAAGGCTCTTTTCCCAATGGTAAGCATAAAGCAAGATTGAACCAATATTACTGTACCATCTTGGTTTTCCCTTAAACAATAGTTTTGATCCCTAACACAGAGGTAAAAAATAGTTTTGCTCTGAATAAGTAGCCAATGATTTTTCATTTGGATTAGGATGCCACATTGATAGTCACAATAAAAGTTGACCTCATCAGATTTTGTGTAGTTTGTCCTATAATGAGAAAGGTAATTCTCACTAAGAAAAAAAGACTGCCTTAAACAATAACATGTACACCAACAATCCAAAGAAATTCTTACATACTATGGTGAAGCTACTTAATCCTACACACAGCTCTAGCCCCTCACTTTGTCCACACCTGACTAAATGAATGGCTTCTACTTAGTTTTGAAGATGTTTTTATGATAAAGTACAAAATGATCCTTGTAGTCTGTCAAAGTATTTAACTGTAAGTCTTCCCTACTATTTGACTTTCTTGACAGGTTTAGTGTATACATTCCATTGTAAATTGAGACCCAGACAGGCCTCAGTTGAAAGTCATCCTCCTTAATTCCTTAAAATTGCACTAAAGTTATTACTCACTTAATTTCAGTATTAACAGATCTATCATAGAAGATCTTTATACCTGGAAGAAGACACTTCCTGTACCTTATCACAAGAATTTTACTCCTACAGTTCTCTTGTTCTCCAGATTAAAAAAATATAAAAAATGCATTTATCAAAATACAGATTTATTGTCATAAATTCTCAATGAGGTTTCAGGCCTTGCTAGAAGCCTAATAAATCTTACAGAGTATGTTTTTGACACAGCTGTAGCTGGCTTATCTGGCACCCTATTCCTCAATGAGGCACCACAAAAAAAAAAAAAAAAAACTCCTCTGCTCTGAAAACCACTTGCTACAAATGTAACAAGTGACTCGCTACATCTACATACTACACATGAAGAGCTTCGGTACTTCAGCCATGGCCACATGTACTGTGTCAGCATTCACTTCTGAATGCTGGTACTGCATTACTTCCTGACCAGAATCTAATGATGATCTTGCCTCCAAACTCCTTGCACCTGGGACAGCTGCCCCTTTCACCCCACCTTGTCTATGCCTCTGGTCTTTGACTAGCTAGATTATGACAGGAATGTTTTAACCGTCTTTTTGGATCTCTCTCGAAAGCATTTGATAGTGACCCTGCAGTGCTTTCATGATTCTAGTTATATGTGGCATTTTTCTTAACACCACTAAATTATTCAGTAATTATCTAAAAGTTAGCAATAAATGTTGAGATTTAACTGTAGCTTCTCAAAACCTGTGCCTGTCACTTTTTGCAGTTCTTCAGGGTACTTGTTTTTTACTAACGTTATGAATAACACAGTCTTATCACTAAAATGAAGCAATACTGGTCTAGTACATTGATCATTCCAGAGTCCTTCTTGTGCATGATGCAGACAACATGCCCAATGACAAGGTGCAGTTCAGCTTTGCTTTACTTTATGTTTCTGTGGGATTTCATCTTTATTTATTGTATTAATCTGGGGTTTCCAGGGCAGGAGGCAGCATTTTGGAGGCCTCCAGCAATTGTCAAGTTGAGGGCCCCTGAAAACTTTCAATCCAAGTATCACCCTGTCACTGCCTCCCCTCCTAAGCAACTGTTTAGTTCACACTGTAGAGTTTTAGTAGTACACACAGACTGGACTGTAGCTACAATGCTTAAGGAAATACATTTGGTGCTATTCAACTTTACTTTTTCTTGCATCCTTATAACACACTTTACATGGGCAAGATTGTATACTTATAATTGTGTAGGAAATAATTCAATTGAGCTGCAGAACTGAAGCCTGCTGGCTGACAGAAGCCATATGGTTATAGACAGTCAGATGTGTAGTGTAGAGCATTTTCCCAGTTGCTTCAACCAGTGGTGGCCTGAAGAAAAATCGTGAGTAAGAAAAGAACTTCAGTCTTATTTTTTCTTTAAGTAAAGACATAAGTTATGCCCAAGGCTTAACATTCAAAGCTGACAAAACAGTACGTAATAATAAAGTTACAAGACAAATGTATAAGAGGATGTCTAAATCCTATATGGGAATACTGCCCATCACACTGCCCCCTGTGCATCCCTCTGCAGTGAGATCACAATGAAAGAAGAGGTTCAAATGGTCATGGTCATGTATTTGAAGGGACTGCTGTTATGCATACATACTGCATGCCTCCTGATGCCTCACCCCTACCCTCCAAAGGCAGCCACGTGTATACATGTCTGATATGTGATTGTGAAGAATGTGGAGAAAAAAATGATCGCAGTAATGTTTTCCAACTTGTTGATAATGGACAGTACACTGCCTCTACATAAGCTATAATACCTTCTTTACACACCTCTGAGGTGTCTGAGAAAGATAAAAAAATGGCCAAACTATCACAACCCCCCCCCCCCCACATAAGGTACAGCAGTCTTCTTTATACCTCTCTTAGCAGTACTAGCATTAGAATGTTTGCAGCTGTGGACAGAGGACACCACTAAGTCCATATTATGCAATCCTGGGTGTAGAAGCCATCAGAACCTATGAAGCTCTAAAGGTCTGAATGTTCTGTAATGTATTTTATGCCATATTTTTGAAGGATAATTACTTGTTAACTGCATTTTTTATTGCTAGACAGAAGAGTTATGCATGTCCCCAGCATTATTGTGTATGTATGATATTTTTAACACACACATACACACACACACACACACACACACACACACACACACACACACACACACACACACACACACACACACTCTCTCTCTGTCTCTGCATTTTCACCTTCAGGGAAACTGCAGGAATGCCATTTGACCTATTGTATGGCTTGGAGATGCTGGAGGAAACCAAAGCACATGGGAAGCCACATACAGAGAAAGGGAGGCCATGCAGCAGACTCCAGATAGAAAAAGCCACAGCCAAGAACTCAACCAGAGCAAAGCACTGTGAAATGGCAATTCTACTCACTGTGCCATTCTGGCAATGAGCGGTTGCTTCCCACACACAACCCATTCCTGACAAACCACCAAAGATAGCTACCTATCATGTTTAAGGTCTGTGTTTATGATGGTTAATGAAAGAAATTATGGTCAACATGTTACTCTTAAATATACTGCAACCATTCCCCCCACACACATATAATAGCAGTGCCAATGATGCTTGTGATATAAAATGATATACATTATAACCAGCTTATTACTCCTAGTCACCACACACTGATTTCAACAAATGGCAATACATTCTGCAGCACTAGTACTGCCAGCCATATCAGTAACTGCTGTTATGCACACTCCGGAGAATGCATACCTATTACTGTTCATGATTTTACAGAATGTCCCTGATTTTGCCTCGTGTTTTTCCTCTCCCTCGTAAAAAATATTGACTTGCTGGTAAAACATTCAGGAATACAGACAGTCAATAATGCCAAACATCAGAGTTTTTACTTCTTATTATAAAAAAGTACAAGCTGATACCAAACATGTTATTCTAGTAACTCTTTAAGTGATTTAGAGTAATATTTAAATAGTTTTTCTGAGTTTTGATTCTTTATTCTGCATTATTTTGGCTTTTTTCAGATTTCTTTTTATAATGACATACCCACTTCCCTTTCCCCATCCACCACATTTGTTTACATCTGATGGCAACTCCCCTCTTTGGACTACCCCACCCCCTTAGGGACCGTATCTAGTTTCCTGCCAGTATTTATAAAACTCTCTGAAAGAGAAAAAACCATCCCTGAAGATCAGGAGCATCTTCTCTTTCTGCTCTTCTTAAAATGGTAGGTAAGAACTGAGATCAGTCACTCTGGACTGTCAGTCTGTAACATTTACCTTAATCATATTAATTCACATATCACAACCATGTTTAAGATAAACTGCATTTTCAGAGAATGAGTTATATTTTTTTCTCCTCATTTCCCCCAACCAGCAGCAGCTTTTGCTGATTCTCCATACAGTAATGGATGATTTGGGAGGCCTCCACAACGGTGGGTGTTGCCAGTGCCTAAAGTCAGCTTTGATGTTAGTTTTAAGGGAGAGAGAATGCCCACTAGCAGGATTTAATATGTCAAGAGCACTGTGTCAGTGGTAAAACATTCATTGTAATTATGAAGCTTGCTGCCTGACAAAACACCGTTACTAGAACTAGAGATATCTGTGAATTTGAAAGGAGAAGAAGTGCCATTAATGCTTATTATTCTTCATCCTAGTTGTTGTTATTACTCTCTAGGCTTATTAAGTACATAATAATGCTGTACAAGCTTTTGTTGGTTTGACAAACATACAACAAAATATCAAAATAAGATAACTGGCTGTGGGGCTGTGGTTGCCCCCCGACGTCCACCCCAGGACCATGGATCCCCTAATGACCTCTGGGCTTTCTGGTGCCTAAAACTAGCTATGGAGGCTCCTTCCAATTAGTTTTTTACTAAGGGATATGTTTGACATTAATGCCATGTTAAGATGTGTTTTATGCTTTGATAGTTTTCATTTTTTTTGTTTGTAGTTGGATAGTAATCAATAATGTAAAGAATTCACTGATATTCCTCATTTTGGAATTATGCAACATGCCAGCATGGTGAAGAACATGGAAACATCCCTTAAGCTCTGATTGCATTATAGTATAATAAAATAAATATCTCTGCATTTGCCTTTTCATTAGCAACTTCCATAAAAGAAAAAATGTTTGGAATGTCATTTTTAAAATATTTTAGAACCACAATGCAAACAATAAACCAATAAAGTCCAATAAATCCACAAAACCAGGAGCCATATCCACAACCACATATTTATTATCCAAAGACTGAGTGCTTTTGTCCCTTAGGACTTCATCATAATGAAATAATTTCTTTTGCAGCAAACTTATATGTGAACACCAACAAAATTTAATTAAAAAAGCTTAATTGATAAATTAACAAATAAGCCAACACAACATTTAAAAACCCACACATCATATAAACCCCAGTATTAGGTGAGTTTAATAGTCTCGCATTTAATGTGATAACTTTCCCTAACATTTTGAAACACAAGTTGGACCACTATTTTGTTATTGTTGATTAATTTAAATGTTAATTAAAAAAATAAATATATATGGGTCTATTTAGACCCATAGAAATTACATTTCAACGAAACGTAAAAAGGCGAGCTGATGTTCTTTGTGTTTCACTGTTGCAGTCATCACACTTGGGTTATTCTGCCAGGGGTAGCCCTCAGTCGACCCAAATACCAGAGGCTTAGTATTGCTGCATCGGTTGCTGTCACTTCAGAACTGTTGTCAGGTCGTCAGAGTTATAAAAACAGACAGCTGACGCCATTACATCAGTCTTTCTTGCCGAGGAGCCCGAAGCAGAAGCAGTGCACATGAGTGCAGGTCGGCCGCTACATAAGTTTTTGTTTCCAAAATTGAATCATCTTGAAGTCTTCTAAAGATAAGTACCCCATTGGGGATCCTTTTTTCTTGCTCTAACCGATGTCAGAAGAAGTTAACAATTATCTTGCCTGTGGAAAGCAAATACCACACCAAGATTTCCATTCTTACTGCATCACCTGTTTAGGCCCAGACCACGATGTACCTTGCTGTCGGTTTTCTGCTTTGTTCGACACCCGAACTTTTCATTGTTGAGCCCTTATTGTAGCTAAATGCTTTCATTCTCAAGATCCGTATTCTGTAATGGCTTCGATAAGCCATCCAACTGCTGATCTTCCTAAAAAACATAAGGATAAAGACAGAGACAGACCGCACATGGCAAAAACTGCCAACGTCGCTTCAGTTAAGCTAGTCACCAGTTCGCTGGTACTCTGTGAGATGCTTTCGCAGCCTCTGATGCCCACTTCAGTGGATTTGTAGGCCGCTACTGAAACCCATTCAGAGTCCGGTATGCTGCGAGACTCTTCTTTGACTACGGAACCTGGGGATGTCTCTACCTTGGATGGGTCCAGAGCCGCTGTGCAGGCATTGGCTTCTGAAGAAGCTCTTCGCACTAAAGATATTCGATACAAACCGATGACTTCTTTCACATTTTCAGTTCTTTCTAAAACTACAGAGTTTCTAAGGCCAAGAGTATGAGCTATGCCTAAAAAACCGACGACCCAGTCTCAAGCGCCTGCTTCCTTGCCACAGTCTCAGATGCTTAAAATGGCAGAAGACCTGATCATGTTGATTAGGGGAAGCCAGCCTTCCTCTGCTAAAAGAAAAAGAGACTTGTCTCTGGCAAGCTTTATCTGACCAAGAGTCCGACGACTCTGAGGTTTCTGATTATGAAGACATACCTTTATCTGCCTATGACAATTCAAATGCAGTGGAATCCATTTTTCTTTTGATGAAAGCCTACATACTTTGAGAGAGCATTTCCACTGGGAATGCCAGGATTATCCTCAGTCCAAAAAGAGACTATGGGAATTTTTAGATCTACCACAGCACAGACCTTTAGCTATCCCTCCTGTTCTGGATGTTGTAGATGATGTCTTTATGGAATCCAGTCTAACTCCTGATACTTTACCCCCTGCTCCAAGGAAACCTGACAGGTACTACAGAGTCCCTGACTCACACAAATTTATCTTCAAAAATCCTACTGCTGACCCAGAGGTCATCTCCCAAGGACCTAAAGGAATAAAAGCAACTACAGTTAAGAATCCCACCCCCTCAGACAGGGATTCCCGTGCTTTAGACAGATGGAGTAAAAAACTGTAAACCTCTGCAACTCTTGCCATTAGAGAATAAAATTGTCAGTTCCACATGCTGAAATACCAGCAACATACTATGGAATTTATTAAGCAAAAATGCTCTACCTTTCCCTACTGTGCAGAAAATAAAGAATTACAGGAGCTTAGGCATTCTGCAAGCCAAGTCAGTAAGCATACCCTGCAATGTGGGTTTGATGCCCTAGAAGCATCTTGCAGGGCAGCAGTCACAAGTTCTGTACTTAGAAGGTATGCCTGGCTTAAGGAGCAGACCTTGCCAGACCATGTCAGATCAACATTATTGGACACACCTCTAAACAAGGACAATCTGGCACCAAAGCAGAAGAGGTTTTAAAAAAGATGGAAGAAAAGGCTAAGTCTATGCAGGCAGTCAAAGATTTTTAGCAAGTGGACCCTCTAAGATTTAGTAGACATTGCCCCTCAAAACATTGTTCCTTTCCAGCATCCTCAAGGACATCTCAAACTAGACCCAGGGGAAACAGACTCCCCCCCAGATTACAGTCTTAGGGTATGCAGATATCTAAGCAATGGAGTACTTCCACTTCTAAAGCAGGGAGTGCTAAGCCACACCCTTACAGAAAGAATTCACAATGAATTCTCAACTCCACCCCTCACCTCTGCCCAGTTGCTCGTGCCCCTAGGAGAAACACTTGCCCACCATGCAAACAACTGGACCTCCATCACCAACAATCGATGGGTCTTCAACATAGTATCCCAGGTGTACAAATTTTATTTCCACATGATGCCAACCCCAAAAGGGTTCCCAGATCTTCCTCCAAACCAGTGGGCAGAGGCACAAAACCAAGTTCAGTCCCTGCTTTCCATATGGGCAATTCAGCCTGTTCCTGCAGAACAGATAGGCCAAGGTTTTTATTCCAGACTTTTCCTGGTACCCACAAAAGAGGGCACTTGGCACCCAATCTTAGATCTATCCATTCTAAACACCTTCCTGGTGGTACCAAAATTCAAAATTCTCACCCTACAGCAGCTTCTCCATATGTTGTCTAAAGACACCTGGTTAGCCACCCTAGACCTAAAGGAAGCCTATCTGCACATCCCAGTAAGGGACTCCTGCAGGAAATATCGATGTTTCAGGGCAGGATCTATGCATTATCAGTTATCTGCACTTCCCTTTGGCTTATCCACTGCTCCCAGAGTTTTCACAAAATGCCTGGCTCCAGCCATTGCCTATTGCAGACAGAGAAATATTCAAATTTAGCCCTACTTGCATGATTGCCTAATTCAGACAGTCGGGAACACCTGCTGCAGCACCTGACCTTTGAAAAGGACCATCTAACCTCCCTGGAGTACACTATCAATGAAAAGAAATGCAAACTAGTCCCCAGTCAAACAATTTTATTCTTGGGAGCAAGCTTGGTCACAGCATCCCAGATGGCATTCTTTACTCCAGAAAAACAAGCCTATCTGACAGGCTACTTTGCTCAAATGGCCACCATAACCCAGCTATCTGCAAGGAAAATCCTGCAGGCTCTAGGGTTCATAGCCTCCTGCATTCTACTAATTCCATATGCCAGACTGCATTTGAGGAAACTTCATAGGTACTTAAAAAGTCTTTGGTGCTAACATTCTCAGGACCTGGAAAAAATCATACCTGTGATACCTTGTCTAAGGAAAGGGTTCCTTTGGTGGGCAGCAGCATGCAATCACAAGGGGCTTCCACCCAGACCCTAAACACAGATGCATCGGATTATGCCAGGGGTGCACATCTGGATGGCAAGTGCATTCAGGGCCACTGGAGCTCAAATCAAATTAATCTGCACATCAACCAAAAAGAGATGCTAGCTGTTAGCATGCTCTGACAGCTTTCAGATCCCTACTCTCTCCAGGGTCCTTACTAATCAAAACCGAAAACACCACAGTGATGTGGTACATAAACAAGCAGGGGGGAACCCTCTCTTACCCATTCTGCAGGCTAGCCATGACCCTGTGGAACACAGCCTCAGCCATTCATATTCACCTGCAAGCTCAATTCCTGCCAGGCAACCAAAATTCTCTGGCAGACAACTTAAACAGAAGTCTCCTAGACCCACATGAGTGGCAATTAAACCACAACACCTTCAGCTTTGTGACTCAGAAATGGGGTACTCCGAAGATGGACCTATTTGCCTCCCCCTACAACCACCAGCTCAGCAAATTCATCACCAGGGTACCTCACAGCAAGGCCTGGAAAGTGGATGCCCTATCCTTCCAGTGGAGAAACCTCTCAATCTGTGCATTCCCCCCTCTACCTCTTCTTACAAGAGTATTACTCAAGATAAGGGAGGAAAGACCAAGGGCAATCCTGATTGCCCCAGACTGGCCATGCCAACACTGGTACCCACTACTGCGCAGCCTGTCACCAATGCCTCCATGGCACCTACCCCAAATCCCTACTCTCCTGACTCAGCCGGAGGGACAGTTCTTGCATCCACAGTTGCAGACCCTGAACCTTGCAGCCTGGCTTATCCCTTGACTTCACCTCCAGTGGCCAGCCTAAGCAAGCAGGTACTGGATGTCATACATGAAGCCAGATGACCCAGTACAAGAAAGTCCTATGCTGACAAGTGGAAAAGGTATTGTTCCTGGATTCACACTAAAGGAGTGGATGCAGCACAGCCCTTCTTACCTCTCATCCTGGATTACCTAGCAGACCTTCTCCACAGAGGCCTCTCCTTCTCCACCATTAAGATCCATGCCTCTGCCATCTCTGCTCATTACAGCACTGAGCCACCTCTCTTCTTTCACCCTCTCATCAAGCAGTTCCTGAGAGGGGCTAACAAACTAAGGCCACCAAGAAGAGCCCCACCCCTGCTTGAGACCTTAACTTTATGTTGGAAAAGTTCATGCTACCCCCCTTTGAGCCTGCAGCATCAGTAGAGTTAAAATTCCTCTCTTGGAAAACAGCCTTGCTTCTAGCTGTCATTTCAGCTAGAAGAGTGTCTGAGCTACAAGCACTTATGACTGTGGAACCCTTCATTATTTTTCATGCTGACAGGGTCACCCTCAGGACTAACCCAACTTTCATACTTAAAGCAGTGTCCAGTGTGGCTCTCAACCAATCTATCCATTTGCCCACCTTTTTCCCTAATCCTGAAAGTAAGGGGAAAAGGATCCTGCACTCTTTAGATGTGTACAGACAGCTCAGATTCTACCTTGCTAGGACTAAGCCCTTTAGGAAATCTGACCAGTTACTAGTCAGCTTTGCACCAGGGGCAGAGGGCAAGGTCATATCAAAACAAACCATTTCCAAAAGGATAGCACACTGTATCCATTTCTGTCACAAACACCATGGGAAATCATCCCCTCAGGGAGTCAGAATGCATTCCACTAGGGCAACTTCAACCTCTACAGCCTTTCTCAGAGGAGTCCCTACCAGGGACATTCTGGAAGCTGCTACTTGGAGTTCTGTTCATACCTTCACCAAGCATTACCACCTGCCTATCTTTTCCAAATCTAGGGCAGGCTTTGCAACAGCAGTCCTGCAGGGCATACTAGCCAGCCCCAACTCTTCTTGACTGCCTCAACCCATTTTTCAGTTTTGGGAATCAACCCAAGTGTGATGACTGCAACAGTGATACACGAAGAACATAGTACAGTTGTGTACACTTACCATAAATGTAGATGTTCGAGTGTATTCACTGTTGCAGTCCTGGTTTCCCACCCTCCAGCCCCCTTGTATCTTTCTCTCTCTCTTCCTTACAGTCTATTGGTATTTACTTTTTACTGGTGGTGTTTTTCCACCATAACTTAGCTCCCTATTTGGGGCAAGAAAAACTGATGTAATGGCATCAGCTGCCTGTTTTTATACCTCTGATGACCTGACATCAGTACTGAAGTGACAGCAACCGATGCTGAAATACTAAGCCTCTGGTATTCGGGCCGACTGAGGGCTACGCCTAGCAGGATAACCCAAGTGTGCAACAGTGAATACACTCGAACATCTACATTTATGGTAAGTGTACACAACTGTATTTTTTTCGTGAAAGTGCACTTTTGCCGAAATGTACTTTCACGAAAAAAAAAACACAACACTAACCATATTTATGCAGGGGGGCAAGCACCCCTGCACCCCCCATGTGGGGGGCTGCACCCCTCACATTCCCACTATGCTTATATTCTCACTGTGAGATCACACAACAGTGGGGAAAGAAAATATTGCCATATCCCCACTATGCCCCGATCTAAGCAACAGCCCCCATTGCTGTTTGCTAAGGTGCCTTTTCGCGAAAGTGCATTTTGGCAAAAAATGCACTTTCGCGAAATATAGCTCACCAAATTACGTTTCACTGAAACATAATTTTATTGGGTTGAGGTAGACCCATATTAAAATTTCTATCACCATAGTCCACAAATGCCCTTATAAAGCTTAAACCTGTCACTTTAGTAGAATTTTAAATATATAATGATATAGAGATAGGTATAAAAATACAGAGCCTATAGCAATAACAATACTAGGACTGAAGTTGAATATGAATTTTAAATGAACAATTAAAAATAAAATGCCATTAATGCCATGTTAAGGTGTCTTTCCTGCCGTGATAATTTTCATTTTTCTTGTTTGCAGATGGCTAGTAATTCATAATGTAAAGAATCCACTGATATTACTTATTTTGGAATTACCAGAATGGTGAAGAACAGAGAAACATCTCTTAAGCTCTGAGAGCATTATAGTATGATAAAATAAATATCTGTGCATTTGCTTTTTCATTAACAGCTTTCATAAAAGGAAAAAAAAATGTCTGGAATATCATACCATTTTAAAATATTTAATAACTGATTATGAGACATAAAATTATAGTTGGTTAAGCAGACAGATTGAAGTTAAAATCAAGGAATATCAGGGATGCCCAATGATTATATTTTTATGTTTGGTAATAAAGGCTGTTAAAAAAGAAATGATTGTGAAGAAAAGTTGATTTCTAAGTAGGGGATTGTGCTTTTAAGTTTTATATGTTGTTACTTTGATTATTTAAAACATGAACCCTAGTCTTTTTTAGTAAGCCTCATGGGACTGTTTACATCTACCTGAGCTGTGTCAAGTCAATCAGATGAGACCTCAGTTTAACATCTCATCCAAAAGTTATTTTATGATCATTTATTAGCTTTTCTCTTAAATCAGATGTAGTCAGATGTTAACATATTTTGTTAAACTGCATCAGCATGCTTTCTACTTGAACCATCTTTAGTGTATTTTCCAACATCTGAAGTTAGTTTTGAGATGATTAGTTCCACATCTTGAAACTCAGAAGAGACTTATTTTTCAGAGCAGTATGCTAGCTTTATTTTATACAGATTGACAGTAAGCTTACATTTTGGGGCTGCTGACAAATGTTTTTTTTTTTATTTTTTTATGTTCCAAAGTGGTAAATTATTTTCAGACATGAATTTATATGCTTTTTTATAAGGATATGGAAGCTCTAAACACCAACTTTTCTTTCATGTATAAAGCTACACTTGACAGTGCAGTGTCGTAAACCAAGTAATCCAACATTTATTTTTTTTAAAGTCAAACCTAGGATTTGGTGAGTGCCATTCTGTTTCTGTCAATCATGGGAGGCAACTACAAGTGTGTATTGAGATGACAAGATGTAAAAGGAAACCAGCTTAACTGTTGTTTATTTTGAACCTAAACCTTTAAGGACTTAACTAGAAAGCAGGCGGTTTATCTTAAGTTCCGTGGTTAATGACCTTTGCAAATCCCGGTACGGAATTATTCCATTAACACTACTGTTGCCTTTGGGGAGCTATTCTGAGTAGTTTCAAAGGAATTTTGGAAGACAGGAATGATCTATGCCTTTCAACTGTACAGATTTTTGCAGAATTTCCAGATTTTTGCCTCAATTTTTTGGTCTGTTCCTCTTAAAAACTGTATTTTTTTTTGACAAATCACTGGGGTGAACTAAGGATTAAATCACTAAATAATGACATGTATTTGCTTTTCAGACTTCATATTCTTCAGAAAATGCATGTTAACACAAATCCTGTTAGTCTAACAACATTCTAAGGTTATAAGACCAATATTTAAAATGTGTCCCTATTATTGGGCCTTTGTCTCCCCATTTTGTTGGGCTTTGTCCAGATTTCTTGTACTAAGAGGTTGAGAGGTATGAATTTGTCTGCTCTCCATGCCCTCATGAAACATTATAAGTGAAACTGTTAGTCTATGCTTGGTGGAGACTGTTGGAAGTCCTTCAAGGAATGCTAGATGTGATATCCAAATAATTGTACATACATGGTGTGCTACTTTAAGTACCTCTTGTGATTTGGAAACACAGCAGTGGAATAAGCTGTATGACTCAAGTATTGACAGTTACTTCCTCTTAACAGGAGATGTCCATAGCAATTCTTGTCTGCACAGTGACTCTCCTAATTTTTGTGAATTACATAGTTGTATTTAAAGCAGTGTGCTGACATTTTAGTGTTCTGTACAGTATGGTATATATTTGCTTAATTGCACTGTTGAGTGTAAGATGTTCGGTTGATCTAGCAGATGAAGTGCCAAACAGTGGTCATTAAATGAGGGCTATCTGTGAAAGGATTTTTCACTGCCTGTGTAGTGCATGGTGTCTGCTCAGTCACTGCTAAAAATGGAAGCAAGACATCACCACCTAGTGTTTGCCGCATGAATTACATGTTAAGCTTTTCAGACATAGGAGTGGATCTGATATCTGCGTTATAGTGATTTAGAACTCACAATTCTACAATATTTTACAGAGTACTTGTAATTGGAACTGGAATTTTTGTTCATCTGTATCGTATGCTAAGATTAACTTTACTAGTATATAATTTCCATAGAAACCATATTATATTATTTTCTTATCGAAAAGAATCATATCTTGTAAAGATGGAACCATTTTTATCTATCTCCTATTTTCCCAGTTTTCATGGTTTCAAGTTTTACTAGACAACCTTTAATTGCAGATAAGATTGATGGTTGCTTGGAAAGAGAGCTGAGAAAAGTATGGCAGAATTTTATAGCATTTTAGGAAACATATCCAGAGAAGTTCAGAAGAACAGTATCCTATGTCTTGTTTTTTTCCAGTAATACTTCTCAAAGTGCTACAAAATGAGCAGTTATGAGTTTCACATACCAAGGCACTTAACAACTGAATAGTCCACAAAAAGGGATATATTTTCAAGCAGAAGAAATAAAGACATATCCATTTTAACCTGGATAAAATATGGGCAGTTCTGAGAATTCATGTGTTAAAAACGTGTCTTTATCAAAAACAGCAGAGCAAAAGGACTGCTTTCAAAAACAAAACAGTGCCATCTGAAAAAATCCATTGACATTTTTCATACTTCAGTCTAGTTCTGACAAATACTACTTCTCTCAGTTTAGTACAGTGTAGTTTAACAAATTGCAAATGGTGTGTTTTCCATCCAGCATCTGCATTACAGAAAGATGATGAATACTTTTTCATGAATCATATGCTCAGCCATACACAAAATATACACATACTGCAATTTACCTTAGGCAAAAGGTACATGCACACACACACACACACACACACACACACACACACACACACACACACACACACACACACACACACACACACACACAGGCAAAACACATGCACACTGTTTATGACAATGTTGCAGGTCTTGCATTAAGTTGCAGAATAATAATCCCAATACCAAGGAAGATGTCTTCTAGGTTGAGAGACTGAGAAGATAATCTTGTTTGAACCACATATATTGTTCTGCAGAATCTTCCTATAACATATTTTAGTTGTCTTTTTCGGTACATTGAATATCCTGGTTTTCATTGTACTTTCTGTAATCTGCCTACATATATTTTTGTACACTGTTTCATATCTCTAGCGCAGTCCATATGTATTACTTAGTTTTCTAGCTACAGCACAAAGTAATGCAACTGTAAGCAAAATAAATGAGTACAAATTCATAGCACCATGTAACAGTACTCAAAGGGATGACAATGAACACAGGGATGACCTAGACCAACACAAAAGTGAAAAATAAATAACATAATTGTAAAAAAATAACAAAAGGTGATGCATAAAAAGGACAATATTATGCATACATTGTTAGGTTGCAGCATTTTGCATCAGGTATGCCCTATTTTCCATGAAAATAAATATGTATAACTGATATAATTCATAGGAGCCTGATAAAGAAAGAAAAATGGTGACAGCTGACTTTTATACTTACCTGAAATAATAGCACATCTAACTCTATAAGACTTTAGAGAGGATAAGTGAAATGAGGCTTTCACAGTACATACATTATTGGTCCTTGTAAGTTGCATGAATGTGTGAAAGTATTGGTGAGTGGGTAGGGTGGTGCAGCTTTCTGAGATGCGACATAAAAGTTTTTACTAAAGTCTCATGAATGTATACAGACAAATTCCAAGACTAAATAGGTCAGATATCAAAAGGTACTGTGTAAGCAGGCAGAGTGATTGTTGTCAATTAGTGTTGGGGGCCAGGTATATATATATATATATATATATATATATATATATATATATATATATATATATAAATAGATAGCTGCAGTCCATAAGAGTAAAGGTTTGGATGAGTGAATGCTCATTTTCCCTTGTTTTTCAGCCTTTTGACTGCTTTGCATATGAGATCACAGCACAGTGGTTATGCTATCTCCATAGTTGGTGTATGTAATAAACATAGGTTATGGGAGATGCAGCGGGGCTTGCCGCCTGCATAAAAAAAAAAATATATATATATATATATATATATATATATATATATATATATATATATATATATATATATATACGGGTCCTCTTCACATGGTCAGTTTTTCAGAAAGTCAAAATTCATATGGCCGAGACCATATGATCAACTTTTGAAAAGCCGACCATGGGGAACCGCTATCTCTGTACAGTGCAGAATGGGAAATTTCCATCTTCCTCGCTGTAGTGTGATCTCAGAGTTAGTATATTTAAGTTATGGGGGGTGCAGGGTGTCGGACCCCCCCCCCCCCGCTAACAGTTTTTAGGTAAGTGTTTGTTGTGTTTTAGTGTTTACTTTACATGGTCGGCTTTCCAAAAGTTGATCATATGGTCTCAGCCATATGAAAATCGACTTTATGAATAGTCGACCATGTAAAGTAGGCCCATATATACACATACATACATACATACATATACACACACACATACATATGTATTAGTTCAATCTTTTTAGATTTGGTCTACAAACATTAACTCTTTGAAGTACTCAGTATTTGATGATTCTCTCTCTCTCTGTCTCTCCCTCTTGCTGATGTTTAGTCACCCCAGGCCATAACAAAAGCTTTTAATAATTCATTTTCAAGAGTGGTACAAACCAATAATTAGTTACCATGGCAGTAGTGGATTTCAGACCTTAATGATAAAATCTGGACAGTGCACATACCACGTAAAACAAAGGGGCATAAGTGATGCACAAGAAGTGGGTTCGGATGAAACATCCAGTGCTTAGACGCAGAACAAATCTAATCAATAAACATACAGAAGCAAAAAGATTTTCAGACTTTATTCTCTGTCACATTTTGTGCTAACAAACTATGTGAAAATAACATAATAATAAGAAAATCCTAATTTTACAATATAATGTCTTTCATCTTTTTTCTGTAGCTAAGTATTTGCCAAGTACAGATGATTGGTGTCTGAAAATGGTTGCTTACCTGGGTAATTAATACAAATGCTTACAAACATATTTACTCTAATATTATAAATATGCTTAACTTCTTCATTTATAACAACACATACATACATATAAAAACTTTTTCACAGACACATGCTTGCTGCTGTCAGCATTGCTTTAATTGACATAATCGCTATAATCTTAATTAATTCTATTATATACTGTTTTGTCAAATGTGTTCTCAACATTATGAGAATATAGGCTACTATTTAAAAATACGTCATCACACAATTGTGAATACAGATTATATAGAATGTGTGAATTTCTGAGTCCTATACATGAGGATTTGTTCTGTTATAGATATAGATATACACACACACACATATATATATATATATATATATATATGTATATATATATATATATATATATATATATATAGATATATATATATATATATATATATATATATATATATATATATATATAAAGTGATTTTCTACAGTACTTATTTCTGTTTATCCAGGTTCGGCATTATATATGTGTCCACTTCATACTGGATTTGTTTTATCCTGTACTGTTATTTTGTTACTTGTTTTTTATCTTTATATAGTTAATTTACTCCCTCCTATAGAATTTATTGTAGCCAAAAATATTTGATGTTTGTTCCTATTTAATAACTTTTTCTGTCCACTTGTAATGGAAGTCCCTAAAGAAGATAACACATCACCTGCTACCTGTATATTCAATGGTTTTAAGTTAGAGAAACTAAATAGCTGAACTTGTAGTTGAAAATCCAAAAATGGTGTTTGCTTTTTTTTTTTTTTTTTTTTTTTTTGTGGGTAGGACCAAACACACTAGCACTGCTACATGAGGACTTTGTCCCTTCCCCCTATTCACATCACTTAAGCTAATTACATGAACCCAATTGAGGAAGAAAAGAGAGGCTGTACATGTTCTGTGGGATTCCAAAACCTGCAACACTTGGGCTGCCATTCTACCCAGGCAAGAATGCTAACCAGATTCTAAGAACATTACTCTGTGAATCTTCAAGCTACCTAGTATAATTATTTCTGCTGGTGCCTTGCTTGCACTCAGTTTTAAGATGTGGGTCAAGTTTCCTATCCTACAGAACTTTGAAGTTTTATTTTGCCATTGAACACTCATATAAAACATAACAGTGGACTGTTGCTGCACACCATCAGTTTTACCTCTGTGGTGGGAAACAGAAGTGCAGGCAGTGGATGATGGTAAACCCAGTCACATGCAGTACTGTACTGATTTCCATTTACAGGTGGAGCTGTGCTTCAGGATGAGGCATACTGGTAGAATGGAGAGGCCCAAGTCCACATTCATGTATGCTACATGTTTTACAGAGGAATTTACATTTCAATATCTGGGACTATTAATATCTAAAGTCTTTAGTGATTTTAGCACAACTCCACAGCATCCATACCTTGTCCTCTCAAACAAGAGAAATGCCTACATAATAGAATTTTTACCTGTCTTTTGTGAATTATCACTTTTGCCATATGCAATATGTTGTGGTGCTACACAGTGGTGGGGGTGTTGCAGCTCCACCTATAGGCCAACATTGATATTGCCGACATTTTATCTGCCTACAGTACCAGTGCTGACATATTTGGAGCTGCTGTGGCAGTCAGCTGCATGAGGACTAGGTTTTCTTCTTCTTCTTCTTTTGGCTGCTCCCACTACGGGTCACCACAGCAGATCATCTGTTTCCATATCTTCCTGTCATCTGCATCTTGCTCTGCCACACCAACCACCTGCATGTCCTGTCTCACCACATCCATAAACCTTATCTTAGGCCTTCCTCTTTTCCTGTTACCTGGCAGCTTCATCCTTAGCATCTTTTTCCCAATATACTCTGCGTGTCCCTCCTCAGCACATGTCCAAACCAACATAATCTTGCCTCTCTAGCTTTGTCTCCAAACCTTCCAACCTGGGCTGACCCTCTAATATACTTATTCCTAATCCTGTCCACCCTCATCACACACAGTGCAAATCTTAACTTCTTTAACTCCGCCACATCCAGCTCTGACTCTTGCCTTTTGGTCAATGCCACTGTCTCCAACTCATATAACATAGCTGGTCTCACTACCCTCTTGTAGACCTTTCCTTTCACTCTTACTGGTACTCATCTGTGACAAATCAATCCTGACAGTCTTCACCACCCACTGCACCCTGCCTGCACTCTCTTCTTTACCTCTCTTTCACACTCACCATTACTCTGAACTGTCGGCCCCAAGTATTTAAACTCATACAGCTTCGCCAACTCTACTCCCTACATCCTCACCATTCCTCGATCCTCCCTCTCATTCACACACACATATTCTGTCTTAGTCCTACTGACCTTCATTCCTCTTCTCTCTAGAGCATATCTCCACCTCTTCAGAGTCTCCTTCACCTGTTCCCTAATCTCACTACAGATCACAATGTTATCTGCAAACATCATAGTCCACGGGGACTCCTGTCTGATCTCATTGGTCAACCTGTCCATCACCATTGCAAATAAGAAAGGGCTCAGAGCTGATCCTTGATGTAGTCCCACCTCCACCTTAAACGCAGCCATCACTCCCACCGCAGACCTCACCGCTGTCACACTACCCTCATACATATCTTGTACCACTCTTACATACTTCTCTGACACTCCCGACTTCCTCATACAATACCACAACTCCTCACTAGGCACCCTGTCATATGCTTTCTCTAAGTCCACAAAGACACAATGCAACTCCTTCTGACATTCTCTGTACTTCTCCATCAACACTCTCAGAACAAACATTGCATCTGTAGTGCTCTTTTCTGGCATGAAACCATACTGCTGATCACTAATCATCACCGCCTTTCTTAACCTAGCTTCCACTACTCTTTCCCATAACTTCATGCTGTGACTGATCAGTTTAATCCCTCTGTAGTTACTACAGCTCTGCACATCACCCTTATTCTTAAAAATTGGTACAAAAACACTTTTTCTCCATTCCTCAGGCATCCTCTCACTTTCCAAGATTTCATTAAACAATCTAGTTAAAAACTCCACTGCCATTTCACCTAAACACCTCCATGCTTCCACAGGTATGTCATCTGGACCAACAGCCTTTCCATTCTTCATCCTCTTCATAGCTATCCTCACTTCCTCCTTGCTAATCCACTGCACTTCATGATTCACTATCCGCACATCATCCAACCTTCTCTCCCTCTCATTCTCTTCATTCATCAGCCCCTCAAAGTGCTCTTTCCATCTGCTAAACACACTCTCCTCGCTTATGTGTACATTTCCCTCATTATCCTTTATCACCCTTACCTGCTGCACATCTTTACTTGCTTGGTCCCTCTGTCTAGCCAATCAGTACAGGTCCTTTTCTCCTTCCTTAGTGTCCAACCTTTCAGACAACTCTTCATACACCTTAGCCTTGGCCTTTGCCACCTATCTCTTTGCCATGCACCTCATCTCCTTATACTCCTGTCTACTTTCTTCTTCTCTGTGACAATCCCACGTCTTCTTCGCCAACATCTTCCTCTGTATACTCTCCTGTACTTCCTCATTCCACCACCAGGTCTCCTTGTCCTCCTTCCTCTTTCCAGATGTCACACCAAACACCTTTCTAGCCATCTCCCTTACAAGCTCTGCTGTAGTTACTCAGCTATTCGGTAACTCTTCAGTGCCACCAAGTGTCTGTCTTAACTCTTCCCTGAACTCTATCTCACAATTATCCTTTTTCAATTTCCACCATTTGATCCTTGGTGCTGCCCTCACACTCCTCCTCCTCTTCTTGATCACCAATGTCATCCTACAAACCACCATCCTATGCTGCCTAACTACACTTTCCCCTGCCACCACTTTACAGTCTCCAATCTCCTTCAGACTGGCCCATCTGCATAAGATATAATCCACCTGTGTGCATCTCCCTTCACTCTTGTATGTCACACTATACTCCTCCCTCTTGTTAAAATACGTATTCACCACAGCCATAGGTAGGTACTAGGCTATTAGTCCTAGGGCCTATATCAGCCTAGCCAAAAAGGTGCCCTGGCTTTCGCCACCCAAGAAAATTATTTTCCTGTGCCCCTGTCAAGCAGAGCCACAGAAGTGATCCCTGGGGTGAATCTCCTATTTCCTATCCAATCATCAAGATTTTAAATAAACAGCCTCTGCAAGGCTCAAACCCAGGACACTGCACACCATAGCCAAAGTGATTTACCACTAAGTCATGTCATGTCCAACCTTTTCACAAAATCCACTACCATCTAACCTTCTGCATTCCTTTGCTTAACACAATACCTACCCATCACTTCCTCATCCCCTCTGTTCCCTTCACCAACATGCCCACTGAAATCTGCTCCAATCGCCACTCTCTCACCCTTGGGTACAGTCATCACCACTTCATCCAACTCACTCCAAAATTTTTCTTTCTCATCCATCATACACCCAACTTGTGGAGCATATGCACTAACAACATTCATCATTACACCATCAATTTCCAGCTTCATAAACATCATTCTATCCAACACTCTTTGAACCTCCAAAACACTCTTAGCATACTGTTCCTTCAGTATAACCCCTACACCATTTCTCCTCCCATCCACACCATGATAAAACAATTTGAACCCACCTCTCGATACACCTAGCCTTGCTCCCCTTCCATCTGGTCTCTTGCACACACAATATACCAACCTTCATTCTGTCCATCATATCAGCTAGCTCTCTCCCTAAACCACTCATACTGCCAACATTCAAAGTTCCAAACCTCACACCACAGTCCTAGCCTATACCTGCCTTCAGGTATGCCTTACCCCTCTTCTCCTCCTTCAGCCAACAGTAGCCCAATTTACGCCAGCACCCTGTTGGCTAACAGTACTGGTGGCGGTTGTTGTTAACCTGGGCCTCGACCGATCCAGTATGTATATCTGTACTGCTGTCCACATGTATTATTTGACAAAATTTTACGCCGGATGCCCTTCCTGAAGCAACCCTCCCCATTTATCTAGGCTTGGGACCGGCACAAAGAAATGCACTGGTTGTGCATCCCCAGTGGCTGGGTTTGCATGAGGACTAGGCAATGAGGTTAATTAAAGAATGACAGGAAGTCTCAATACCTGATCCTGAATTAACTGCAGTAGTGGCAGAGCACTGGGAAGTGTAGTTTGTAGTCTGCTCCCTGATGTAATGTCATTCCAGGGGACAGAGTCTGATTTATAATTTGAGTAGTATTGCTGGATAGTATAGATTTCCTACTGTACCCAAAATATTTTAGTACCTGGTCCATTTAGTGATGTCAGAATATGACACACAGCAGTTAAAATAATTTAGCTAAAACAATGCCGGACTTTTACTTTTGGAAAAAGCCAAGCCCCTACATGACATGTTTTTCTCTACATGCCCACTTTTGGACTCACTCCTCTTCTATTCCATTAGAATTTTATCTCCTCCTATTTTGCTTTACTATTCTAAAATAATTCTATCTCCTCCTTTTTTCTCTTCACTCTCTGACATGTAATACGGTGTTTTTTTACACTGCTACATAACACGGATGGAACTTATACCTCTGGTATGTCTCTTTTGTCAAAATACTTTGTATATTTTCATAGTGGTAATTTTTCATTGGATTAATGAGTCTTAGTGCTTGTAGACTGGGGCTTGTCTCCTCATGTTACAGCACTGTACCTTTTCCCCTTGGGTATCCACTGAAAATGGGCCCTTGGCTCAGCTGGACCAACCCGGTTAACAAATGTCAAATAAATAAATAAATCATCAGGACGGGAGAGAGAACATTTGATGAGATGCTTTTCATTGAATGGTAGAGCAGCTGTGTATTATGAGCTTATATTTCAATAAAATAGTAACCTGTTAAATAATTTTAATTTCATATCCTAATGTTTTACTTAGTTTTTTTTCCATCCATATTTTAAAGGAAAACGTAGGCTACTTATTTCACTAGTGAATAGAAACAGCAACTACTTTATGCAAAAAAACAGCAAAGGCAAATATATGCTATTAACTTAAGTAGTAAACTGAAGTCCAAAAAGTCTTCATGATGCTCTGCAAGCTACATTCATTTATGCATCATACAGAAACTTGTACTTTATACAGTCATGACATTGTTTAGTCAATTACTGTTTATTGATGAAAATAATGCATAACAGCAATAAAAATGCAAAGTGACCTTACTAACTTACCCCAAGAGGCACATAACGTCCGTACAAAAATAAAAGCAGAAATGAGGCACTGGGCATGCATTTTTATGATGAACTATGTTTAATAAAATACCCAAAAATGGACAGGATCCAGACATCCAAGACACCCAAGAAAGCACAACTGTGCAGTATAGATCCACTTCCCCAAAAAGCATAGGTTAAAAAAATGGTATGTAAAATATAAACTAAATTCCAGTTAAAATGCAAAGTTCAGTCTCGAACATTCCCAAATAACATGTACAGGGCTGATCTCCATAGGTGTCAATCAACAACCAATGTATGCATGATGTCACTGTCAAATCTGCATGACAGTCAGTCATGCATCATTTGCATATAACATCATGGCCATTTCTCATGTCAGTCACACGAAGCCACACCCACTTCCGCACAGCCCAACCCAGGGGGTACTGTTTTACAACAATGCCTTTTATCTATAATCAGTCTATCATTTTATTTTATTTATTTTTTGCATTTGTTAACCGGGAAAGTCTGACTGGATGTAGGTCCATTTTCAGTGGAGGCCTGGGGAGAAAAGCTCCAGACATACATAACAAGTATAAATACAGTGAATTATTACAAAATGGACATTTGTTCAACAATATATGCAGACATGTTCAAGATTTTCTAAAATATACATGGGAAATAGTTGGAAATTATTAACTGAGTAGGAAATAGTTAGAGATTACATCTGATAAGGGAAATCACATACATTTATAGTGGTTAACATACATGGTTGAGACAAGATATCATCCATTTCAATGGTCCCAAAGCCGAGGAAGGAAACGCCAATGGTTGAACGAGGACCTCAGAACACAAAATCTGAAAAAGATGTGGAAAGAACCGGCGAGTCGATAGTCTTTAACTTATCTAGTAAAGTACTAACTTCGGCTCAATTGAGTTTCAGTGAAATTATGATAGATATTAAATTGTTTACTCACAGAGTCATGTTTAAGACTATGTTTTCCAATGAAGGACAGTCTGTCCAAGGTGATGGCTGTGTGTTTTAAAAAAAACAGCACTTTTCAACCAGCACTTAGTCTTGTTTTGGAGACATTTGTTAAAAAATGTGAAATTGATTTGTGTTATGCCTACAATATAGGCAATGTGAGAAGTAATTTTTACAATGATGAGAAATGTGCTCTAGTAGAATTGCAAAATGATGAAACGCTAATTATTAAACCCGCTGATAAGGGCGGTGCTATTGTTTTGATGGATTATGTTTTCTATCATTCGAATATGGTTGCAATGCTAAGTGATACTAATGTCTATCATGTTATTGATCAGGATTAACAGGATTACGTTAGGTCTGTGCATGAAAGAGTGCTCCCTGCTATATATGATTGTCTGCTTAGTAGAGTCATTACTAAGGAGCTTACTGACTATTTAACTGTTGAGTATCCTGTTCTACCTGTATTTCAAGCATTGCCTAGGGTACTTAAGGACCCCATCAATCCCCCGTTTCGTCCCATAGTCTCTGGAAAGGGATGGCTCACTGAGCCTTTTTCCATATACATAGATAAAGCATTGAGACTGCTGTTGGATGCAGAACCACAGGTCCTTAGGGACAGTAAACAGTTTTTGCAGCATTTATATGTCGATCTTGAAAACATGGATCTAGATGGCTCATGTTTTATGGTATGTTTGGATGTTACATCTTTGTTTACCAGTATCCCTAATGATGTGGGAATAGGGGTCCATGTCATATGGTCGACTGTTCATTTGACCTAAATGTCATTTGGTCGACAGTTCATTTGATCGACAAGAATTATAGGTGGGGGGCTTCGCTGCCAACACCCCCCAATGTGGGGGGCTGTGCCCCCCACACCCCCCCTAACTATATATATCAACTCCAGGGTCGCACAACATTGGGGAAGGGGGCAAATGCTTGTCGATCAAATGAACTGTCGACCAAATGACATTTAGGTCAAATGAACAGTCGACCATATGACATGGACCCGGGAATAGATATGGTGAGAGAATTTATGTTGTTCAGAGGTGTTGATGGTGAACAAATTGATTTGTTCTGTTTATTTCTCGAGATTGTCTTAGAGAACAACATCTTTAAATATGAGGAGAGTATTTACCTACAGAAGATTGGCGTGGCTATGGGCACGAGCTATGCCAATAGCTACGCCAACATAGTAATGGCTCAATGGGAGAATATGTCTGTTTTCAGTTCATCCTTTACATCATATATTAAGGTATACAAGAGATTTGTGGATGACCTTTTTATTGTTTGGATGGATACTGAAGCTTCTCTCCTGGAGTTTATTGATTATGTTAATGGGACAGTTCCATTCTTGAGGTTTACATGTAAGTATTCTCATAATGAGATTGATTTTCTGGATATCAAATTGATTGTAGATGAACATAATAAATTGACTACTACATTATATAGAAAATATTGTAGAAGGAATACCATGCTCCATCGTAGTAGCATGCACCCTGGACACATATTTAAGAATGTGGTTAAGGGACATGGTATGCATATTTCCCGTCTTAATAACAAGGATGATTTGTTCCATAGAGACATGGAAAAACTGAAGGAAGAATTCTTGTTTAGGGGGTGTAATAGATGTGAGGTTGATATAGGACTGAATGAGGTTTTTTTAGAGAGAAGGAACAAAGCCCGCCCTTTTATATTCTAACAACTATCATCTTCGAAGGGATGCTAGCTCTGATATAGAAGGACCTGTATGCACTAATAGAGATGTGTTTCTCTTTTTATACTGTACCAGTGATGTTAACAGTGTTCTGCATATATTAAGAGACAACTGGTCTTTTCTGCACCTAGATGATGGTTTGAAAGAGGTGGTGGGAGATAGACCCCATTTTGTCTTTAAGAACAGGAAAAATCTCAAACAACAGTTATTTTATAAGAATAGATCTATAGTAGTTGGAGACAATGGAGATAGGCAGGTTGGAACGACTATGTGTATGGGTTGTGGTTTTTGCAGTAGTATAGATGTTTCATGTGGTTTTGTCCATCCAGCCACTAAGATCAGATACGACTTTAGAGTACAAGCTAATTGTAGAAGTAAGGATCTGATTTATCTGGCTAGTTGTAGGAAGTGCAACTGTTATAGGGAAGACAAATAGATCCCTTATGGAGCGTATTAGGGAACATCTATATAGTATTAACAGACAAGACTTACACAATGCACTAGCGAAACATTGTTTTGAACATGGTGCAGAACATGTCTTTGGATTTAGGGTGTTAGAATTGGTGAGACCCAATGTAAGAGGGGTGATCTTAAGAATTACACAGAAACATGTGAGCTTTGGTGGATTATTCGATTGCAAGTTGAAAAGTTTCCAGGTATTAATGGAAGAACTTCCATTAAACCTGTTTTAAAAGGACGGGGTCTTTTTAAATAAAACAATGAATGAAATTTAACCCTCTTTGTTTTAAGTTTGAATGTAATTGCAAAATTGTTTGTTGCTGCTCATTGGTTGTATGTCGATTATTGTACTGGCTTTTTTATTTAAATAGTGTATGGTGCACTGGTTTATGTTGTGATCTGATGAAGCACATATTTCCGTGTGAAAACGCTTATCTACTTCATTAAATTTGTTCCATTTTATGCCTCTAGCTGTGGAGTGGTGTATTTTCTTTTATCTTGGATTACTTGTTTGCTGGTATACACCACTTGTCCTGGGAAGAGTTATTTTGTTCATAAGATATCATCCTTACTTTAATACTTTCCAGTAGGTGAGAGACATATACTCAGTTTTCTAAACAGTTAGAGAATCAAAGTTTCTTTTCTGTAATAAAGTTTTCATTGATAGTTGATGTCTGAATGGGGGTTAGTCAGGGTTTGTACAGGGACAAAGACAATGCATTTTTAGGTGTTTCTTAAGAGATATTTTGAATTGGGTTAAGGAGGGAACTGTAGTAAGTTCTGCAGGAAGTAAGTTCCAGATTTTACCAGCAAAGTTGTAGAATAATGATTCTCCAGCTGAATTGTTGGCTTTAATAGTTTTACTAGCATTCTGTTGGAGGAGCGGAGAGCTTTTCGCTTACTGTAGGGGTGATAATATTTTTCAGTATGGGTGTATTGTCTGGTTGGTAGAGAATTTTGTGAACAACTACAAGTTGGTTATACTGAAGTTGGTAGGGTAGTTCTAGCCAGTTGAACAATTTAAGGTTTTGACAGTGATGTGTTCTATAAGCTGATCCTGTGGCAAATCTGGCAATATTATTGTAGCAGCTAGTAAATTTATTGAGGTCTGATTTGTTTAGGTTTATGAAGATGGGTGAAGCATAAAGAAGGGTCAATAACAAGTGGGTACGGGCAATCACAGTCCTAGCAGATGGGGTTAAGAATTGTTTAATCTTATATAAAGAGCCTAGTTTCTTATTAACTGTTTTAATAGTTTTGTTGATGTGAGCATCAAACTTAAGTTTGTTGTCGATGATTACTCGCAGTAGTTTAGTACAAGGTTCTGGGGAAGTTATGATACCATTGTTAGATGTTATGTTGAGAGGTGGTAAGGGGCCATGCGAGTGGGTGTGAAGAGTAACAGTTTGGTTTTATTTGGGCTTAATAATAGACAGCGACCAGTGAGCCAGTTCTCTACTTTGTTGAAAGTGATTTGGGACAAGGATTGTAAGTCTGTGGGGAAGGTGGCAGAGCATATTAGGGTGGTGTCATCTGCATACTGAATACATCTGGGATGACTTTGTGCAGGTCATTAATGAAGATGGAGAATAGGAGGGGACCTAATATAGATCCCTAAGGGACTCCAAGGGTGATTGGTAAAAGGGAAGATATGTTATCTTTCCATAGTTCAGCTTGTTGTCTGCCACTTATATAAGAATGAAAGCAGCTTATTTCTAGGTTATCTATGTAAAATTATTTTAGTGTCTCTAAGAGTAGCTGGTGGTTTACCATGTCAAATGCCTTTGACAGGTCTAGGAAGAGGGCTATAGAGAGCTTGTTGTTATTACGGTTTTGATTTATAGTGTGAGAGAAGGAGAGAAGGGCTGAGGTTGTACTATGGTAAGGTCTAAATCCTTGCTGGGAGGGGGCTAGGAGATTGTTCAAATTAAGATAGGCTAGAAATTGCTTATAGATACATTTTTCCATTATTTTAGCCAAGGGTGGTATGATGGCTATAGGCCTGTAATTTGAGAATTCAGTGGAATTTTCCCCTTTATGGAGAGGAATAATGTGGGAGAATTTCCAGATGGAGGAGATATAAGCTTTGAGAGTAGTCCTATTGATTAATATTGAAATGGGATATACTATTTCATTAGCGGCTTTTTGAAGATACTCTGCGGGTAGTAGGTCTGCTGAAAGGGTGGTGGGTTTCAGTTTCTTAAGTAGGGATCTAATAAAAGATGTTGGTTCTGGGTCAAACTTGAAGGAGGTGTTATTATGGGGTGCAGGATTGGTGGAACTTGGAGTATTGGGAGATAGTTTGTTGGCAAGGGTTTGCACAGTTTCTGTAAAGAAAGTGTTAAAGGTGTTAGCAACAATTTTAGGAGGTTTTTGGAGGGTAGTCAAGGGGTTAGGGGTAGATGATTGTCCTGGGTGGAGAAGTTTATTTATGCCCGACCAGAATTTTTGTGGCTGATTTTGGTGCTTTTGTTGCAGATTACAGTAGTAGTTTTTTGGTCTGGCATGATGGACTTCTTTGTATCATTTCTTAACTGTTTATATATGAGGTGGTCTTTTGGGGATTTAGTGGTTCTCCAGGAGGCCCACGCTTTGTTTCTGCAAATAATTGTTTGTCTCGTATCATTGGACAGCCATGGTGCTACTTTATTACTGGTTCTGACAGTGCTTTGGGAGCATGGTTATCCAAGATAGCAAGAAATTTAGAGGTAAAGTATGAGACTGCTTCATCTAGTGGAAGTAGTTTTAGGTCAGTCCAGTCACATGAGTTAAGTTCATTTTGGAATTTAGTCTTATTACTCCTAACAGTTTTAAAGGTAGATTGTTGAGGTATGTCATTTCTTTTCCTGATTATATAGGTCAGGAAGTGGTCACTGATGTCCTCATGTAGGGTGCCTGCTTTATATATATATGGGGGTGGTTGTTTATTAATATCCAGTCTGGGATACTTTCCTTATTGTTAGGCTTATTGACTCTGGTAGGGGAAGATATGATCTGGGAGAAGCCATGTAAATGTATGTGGGTGGTGGGGAAGTCTGAACAACAGGTGTTCCAGCTGATATTAAAGTCCCCGAGAATAATAGTTTCTTGGGGGGCAGTTAGTGGACAGCCATTGGAGGATACCCTCCAAGGTATTTGTGTTGTTACCTGGAGGAATATAGATACATGCAATGTTTATAGATTTGTGTTTATTGATTTGGACCTTAGTGATGAGAATTTCTGCATTGTCAGTTATCAAGGCATGTAGAGTACTGGTTTTGGTTACTATTAGTGTGGATTTATACAAGATGGCTACCCCCCTTCCTAGAGATGTGATCAAGTCTTAATATATTGTAACCTGGGGGTATAACCTAATTATCAGAGGTGGTAGGTTTGAGCCAGGTTTCAGAAAGGCATAGTACATCAGGGGAGTGCATATCCAAGAGGGCATGTAAATAATGAATTCTCTTGTTTATACTTCTAATGTTTAGGTGACAGACTAGGAGTGAGTTGGAGGACTTATTTGAGTTTTGCAGGCTAGTAAGGGTGTTATTTGTGGGGTAGGTAGCAACATCTAGGGTTAGGGGGGATGCCAACATCCACTATGAGGTGAGGTAGTAATCTAATAGCAAGTCACTGGAGTTTTAATAAGAGTTTGTAATAGTATTTAGTTCTAGGGTTAAAATATGTGGCTCAAATGGGATGTTGAGTTTTTGCATTAGAAGAGTTTGATGAGAGGTGAGGTAGTAATTGATTAAGGTTGTTTATTGGATTAGGAGTACTGGTTTTGGATGTGGGGTAGTGAGAGCCTGGGAGATCTTGAAATTCTTAGGCTGTGGGAAGATAAATCGTGAGCAGTGGTGGTATTAGCCAGTAAAATGGCTTTGATGTAGTAGTAGTGGTGAAGATCTGTGGAGGCATTGTGTTGAAATGTAAGTATAGCTTGTTTATAACTAGAGATGGGAGGGTTATTAGTTAGTGTAGGGTTAGAGGCTGGAAAGGCTGGGAGGATTATTAAATTAGTATAGAGTAAGAGGCTAGGGAGAGTTTGAGTAGTAGGGGTGGGTCCAATGAATGACTGGGGTAAGGCTGATTATGTTCAGATGAGGGGGAGTGGCCAGATGATTATAAATTTAGGACTACTGGGGGCGGGTGGGATATGGGGGCAAGGTGGGGTGCAGAGCGAGCCCGTTAGAGCTAGTGGAGCGGGGCTAAACCAACCACCCGATTTCTTCAGTGAGTGGGCCTTTGTAGTAGAACACTTCTCCTCCTAACTTCACTTGAAATGTAACTTCCCAGTTGAGACTTCTTAGTTAGCAAAACAAAATTAAGTAAATAAACAAAAACAAACAGGCAAACAAACAAAACAAAAGTTGAGAATGAATAGTAATTGATTGCTTTATCCAACAGGTATGAATATTATTCTTACAATGTCCTGTTGAATATAACCTAGTGCTAAAGACTTCACATAAGGAAGGATTCTAAAAGTTTTAGGGTAGCACATCAGACAGCCTCCCCATCTTGTCTTGCTACCCCAAAGGTGAACTTCATTCCCTCCATGACAATGACCTCATTCTGGGGTGGGTGACCTACTAAATGATTGGGATTTTCATAGTGCTAATTGCTAATGAGATTTGTAATAAGTTTCTGATATCTATTGCAAGCATAGCGCAATCTCGTGCAAGGACTAAGCAGAAGTGCAGATTCTGGCCAAAGTTGCCTGGCACTACAGCTCCACGTGTAAGGTAGTTTTGGTTAATGCAGCCTGTCTGCAATACCAGAGCTGCCATACAGGTGGAGCTGTAAAGCTTTGAGGCCATACTTCCTAGCAGCTCCTCTTTATGTGGAACTTACCTGTCTGGGCAATCTGTCTTGCAGCCAGGAGCAATCAGCAGTGCCAAGTTCCTCTTGAAGTCAAAGTTTCTGTTTCACTATTGCAGCCCATTAAATACAATGGGCTACCTTACTGTTTCAGGCTTGTACCTTGGTGGCTTTTGCCAACATTTAACCTGGTAAGCAAATTTAAATAAATAAATAAATTGTAAGCCTGATTCCTCTTTTCGTACCAGACATAGAGCTCTAACAGTCTCCATTTGCATATGGTAAGCAAAGACTGCCGGAGTACTACATTTTGTAACCCTGCTTGGGATATCTGTGGAGCATAGCATATTACACAACACCTGAGTCCTTGAGATGTCTAGGCCATAACCACTGCATTGGTAACATTTAAAAAATAGGAACGCAATAGCTCTTACCTAGTCAACAAAGAACAGAAAGAGTTTTACATTTTATAAGTTTACTAAGACAGTAGTCTCTTTTATGAGATAAATATTGATGTTCATCGTGTTACCCTGCTGCAGTCATCACACTTGGATTATCCTGCCATCAGGCGGTCCCGCAATTGGCCCGAATTCCAAAGTCTTGGTCCGGAGTCAGTTGCTGTCGCTTCTTCCCTGACATCAGTGCGGCAGGGGTATTTAAGAGGCATCTGATGCCATTTTCTTCAGTCTTTCTTGCCGTGCGGTGCCCGAAGCAGAAGCAGTTCGCAAGTGCTGGTCGGCCGACACCTGAGATTTTCGATTTGAATTTCAGTCCGAAGTCTTCATTAAAGCTAAGTACCCTGTTGGGGAACATTTTCTTGCCTCAGTACGATGTCAAAAAAAGTTAACAATTGCATTTCTTGTGGGAAGCAAATACCTCATAAGGACTTCCATTCCTATTGTATTGCTTGCCTAGGCCCAGACCACGACGTCACAGCTTGTCGGTTTTGTGCTAGGTTTAATAAACGTACTATCAAATGCCGTTTTGATTTCGCACGGCGTTACTTTGGTAGGAAATTTAATTATATCATGCCGACGACCGCTACTCATAAAAAATGCAAGGATAAGGACAGGCAGCCTAGGAATAAGCCAGACACCAAGGCCTCAATTGGGCCTGTCGCCGGTCCTCCGGTTTTCAGTGAGGCACCTAAGCAGCCCCTGACGACCACAGAACTGGAACTCCAGACAGCTGCGGATTCCCAAGTGGAGTCCTCTAGGCCGACGCAGCCTTCTACTGACATAGGAGCAGAATTAGACACCGGTGCAATGCAAACACCTTCGGTTGCAGAAGGTGTATTCAGACCGACTACACTCACCATTAAATCTTATGCTAAACTTAAAACTCCTTTAAAACCAAAGAAAACTGTACTTCAGGCTACAGTTCAAGGCCCCATGCCTAAGAAACAGATGCTTAAGATGGCTTAAGATTTAATTACCCTTATCAGGGGTTCACATCGCCCTCCTGATAAAAGACCTAGACAAGAGGAGGATTATGCATCCTCTGACCAGGTTTCTCTCTCCTCAGATTCTTCTGAGGAGCAGGATTACACTTTTCCACCTTATGAGAACTCTGAGGCTGAAGATTCCATTCCCTCGGCTTCTCCCCCTGAAGACTACTCCTTTGGGGAAACTTTGCATACCATGAGGGAACATTTTCACTGGGAAGGCCAGGATTACTCAGATTCTAAGAAAAGTCACAGAGAGTTCCTTTTACTACCCCAGCACAGACCTCTTGCTATCCCTCCCGTTTTAGATATTGTGGATGATGTTTACTTGGAATCTAGTTTAAATCCAGACTCTCTACCTCCTGCTCCAGCCAAACCAGACAGATACTACAGAGTACCTGACTCACACAAATTCCTTTATAAAAGCCCCGTAGCTGACCCAGAAACAATTTCCCAGGGTCCTAAGGGAGCAAAAGCTTCTATGGCTAAAAATCCTGTGCCCTCTGAAAGGGATTCCAGAGCCTTAGATAGATGGGGAAAGAAAATTTACACCTCAGCAACTCTGGCTATGAGAGCATTAAATTGCCAGTTTCACATGCTGAAATATCAACAATTCCTGATGTCTCAGTTAAAACAAAAAATGAGCACACATTCAGAACAGCCTGAATTCAAGGAAATGCAGGATCTGTTGCATGCAGCTGAACAGGTGGGCAAACATACCTTACAATGCGGATTTGATTCATTGGAAGCTTCCTGTAGAGCAGCTGTTACTGGCTCAGTCATACGTAGACATGCTTGGTTAAAAGAACAAACCCTCCCTGACCATGTTAAAGCAAAATTATTGGATGCACCTTTACAGCAGGATGTATTATTTGGTGTCAAAGCAGAAGAGGTTTTAAAGAAAATGGAGGATAAGGCAAAGTCTATGCAAATGGTCAAGGATTTTTTGCAGGTACAACCCCCTCGTTTCAGGAGTAATTGGCCAACAAAAAACTGGTCCTTTCCAGCTTCAGACAGATCACAGAACGGCAAATACAGATGCCCAAGGGGCAGAGGCCAGTCACAGGGCCCTTACAAACCTCACCAATGGGGTTCTGCTACCCAGAAAGGAGGAGAAGGCAGGCCCCAGGCTAGCAGAAGACAAACACAATGACTCCATCCTCAAACTACCAAGCAAATCTCTCCTGGCAACTCCTTTGGGGGGAAAACTAGCATTTTTTGCAGACAACTGGCACATCATCACAAAAGAAATGGGTTCTAAACATTGTCTCACAAGGATACAGATTCCACTTTCATACCTTACCAAGGATCAAAGGAATGCCAAACCTGCCACCAAATCAATGGGCAGAGGCAAAAAAAACAAATTATAGCATTCATGAACATGAAAGCCATTCAGTAGGTACCTGCAAAGGAGCAAGGGCAAGGATTTTACTCAAGACTTTTCCTAGTCCCAAGAAAGGACAAAGCATGGAGACCCATTCTGGATCTTTCAATTCTGAACACCTATCTGCAAGTACCAGAATTCAAGATGCTAACACTACAGCAGCTTCTTCCCATGCTGGGCAAGAACGCTTGGCTAGTCACTTTGGACCTCAAGGAGGCATACCTGCATGTCCCTATCAGACAAAATTGCAGCAGATACCTCCGCTTCATTGCAGGTTCAACGCATTATCAATTCTCTGCACTGCCCTTTGGCTTATCTACTGCACCCAGGGTCTTCACAAAGTGCCTGGCACCAGTAATTGCATATTGCAGACAAAGAGGAATTCAAATATACCCATACCTGGATGACTGCCTTATTCAAGCCAAAAGCAAGGACATTCTTTTAAACTGGCATTTGTCAAACACCTTCTAAGTTGCCTAGGGCACAGTAAACGAAAAGAAATCAAAAGTAGTGCCCTCACAGAACATAATATTCCTGGGTGCCAGCTTGATTACAATGGCCCAGGTGGCTTTCCTCACGCCAGACAAGCAATGACAGCTGTTTCAATATTTCAAAATAATGGCAACAAAGACCCAACTCCCTGCAAGAAAAATTCTGCAGGCCTTGGGATTCATGGCATCTTGCATTCTTCTAATACCATTTGCAAAACTGCATATGAGGAAATTACAATGGTACCTGAAAAGTGTATGGACTCAGCACAGCCACAGCTTGGAAACAATGATACCACTCATTCCCTGCCTTCAACAGGAATTTCTATGGTGAGCACAGGCATGTCACCTCAACAAGGGCCAGCCTTTCACTTTACCCACAGCCAGGCAAACTATGACAACAGATGCATCGGACTATGCCTGGGGAGCACACATGGCAGGGAAGTGCATTCAGGGCAAATGGACTACAGATCAGAGACACCTGCATATCAATCAAAAAGAAATGCTAGCAGTGCAGAATGCCCTAACAGCTTTCAAAGACCTTCTACACCCAGGACAACTACTAATAAAGATGGACAATACCACAGTTATGTGGTACATAAACAAGCAAGGGGGCACACATTACTACCCTCTATGCAGGCAAGCAATGACCTTGTGGAACACTGCACTCTCTTACCAGGTTCAATTACAAGCACAATTCCTGCCAGGAAAGAAAAACACATTGGCAGACGACCTAAGCAGAAACATCATGGATCCACACGAATGGAAACTAGATCCACAAGTATTTGCAATGATAGTTCAAAGATGGGGACACCCAGACATAGATCTGTTTGCAAGACCCCACAACCACCAACTTCAAAAATTTTGCACAAGGACCTTCCATCCACTAGCTTGGAAAGTGGACGCCCTCTCATTCAGTTGGAAAACATTAACAGTTTATGCCTTCCCTCCACTGCCTCTTCTAGCAAAGGTACTGCTGAAGGTTAGATTAGAGAGGCCACAAATGATACTTGTTGCACCAAACTGGCCACGCCAACATTGGTATCCAATTTTAAGGAATATGACCCATGGCCCACCATGGATTTTGCCACAAATTCCTCACCTGCTCACCCAGTGAGACCATCAGATTCTACACAGCCAGCTCAAGACTTTAAACCTGGCTGCATGGCAAATTACCTAAACAACCAACCAACACCTTTATCCAAAGCTGTTATGGATGTCATTCTGGAGGCCAGGAGGCCCAGCACCAGGAAAACCTATTCAGACAAATGGAAAAGATTTTGCGCCTGGAACCAGGCTAAAGGCCTAAACCCCCTTGATCCGAACATCCCTCAGATTCTACAATATTTGACTGAGATGTTACACAAAGGACTTTCTTTTTCATCTATTAAGATCCACGCCTCAGCAATGTCAGCGCATTACAGCACGGATCCTCCTTTATTTTCACATCCACTCCTAAGACGGTTCTTCAGAGGGGCAAAAAACTTAAGACCACCAAGGAGAGCTCCAGCACCGACTTGGGATCTCAACTTTGTACTGGAAAAGCTTACACTGCCACCCTTTGAACCAGCTTTTTCAGCTGATTTAAAATTTCTTTCATGGAAAACTGCCCTATTACTAGTAATAACCTCAGCTAGAAGAGTCTCAGAGCTACAGGCACTAATGGCATGGGAACCTTTCATCATTTTTCATCAAGACAGAGTCTCTCTATGAACTAATCCTTCCTTTATGCCAAAGGTGGTTTCCAGTGTGGCCCTAAACGAAACCATTCACTTGCCCACCTTCTTCCTAAATCCCCAGAACAAAGGAAAAAGACTCCTGCATTCTTTGGACATTCACAGGCAATTACGTTACTACTTGGATAAAACTAAGGCTTTCAGAAAAACTGACCAGGTTTTGTAGCCTATGCTACAGGATCACAAGGAAAAGCTATCTCAAAACAGACCATTTCAAAATGGATAGGACATTGCATATGTTTCTGCTACACACATCATGGGAAACCAGTACTTGCTAACATTAGGTCCCACTCCACCAGGGCTACAGCTACATCAGCAGCCTTTCTCAGGGGAGTGCCAACCAAGGACATTCTGGAAGCTGCTACTTGGACTTCAGTGCACACCTTCACCAAACACTATCATTTGCCTCTATACTCTAAGACTAGAGCTGGTTTTGCCACTGTAGTTTTGCAGGGCCTACTAGCTTCTTCTAACCCTGTTTGATTCCACCTCCCAACCTTAGCTTTGGGATTCAACCCAAGTGTGATGACTGCAGCAGGTTAACACGATGAACATAGTACAGTTTTGTACCTGCCATAAATGTAGATGTTCGAGTGTTCACCCTGCTGCAGTCCAGGTTACCCTCCCTCCATCCCCTCTGAACTAGCTGAACTTATCTCTACCATTTTTTCCTATACTACCTCTGTGGTGTATTTACTTGTGCCTAAGGGTTTTGTTTGATTTTGTATATAATCATATATATATTTTTTGCCTACCTATTGTGGGCACCTGACATCTGGGGCAAGAAAAACTGAAGAAAATGGCGTTGGATGCCTCTTAAATACCCCTGCCACACTGACGTCAGGGAAGAAGCGACAGCAACCGACGCCAGACCAAGACTTTGGAATTCAGGTCGACTGCGGGACCACCTGACGGCAGGATAACCCAAGTGTGATGACTGCAGCAGGGTGAACACTCAAACATCTACATTTATGGTAGGTACAAAACTGTACTTTTTATTTTATATTGTCAGATTTATGACTTTTTAAATTCACACACTAGTTTAAAGGGCTGATGTTGTTGTTGTTGTTCGTCTTTCAGCTTTTCCTGGTTAGGGGTCACTCCGGTCTGCTAATGATTGGCAGTTGGTTTTTATGGTGTTGAGTTGCCAGCTGATAATCAAGCTATATCAGAACGTTGTGCTTTTCTTCCTAATGTACACAATGGCAGCATTATGTTTTGTTTAATGCAAGGTCATTTCATGGTCATGTTGAAATAGCAAAATAAAAAAATAAGTACATTTGCACTGCATATGAATACCACATGGTTTCTGGAAGTTTAGTTTACACTGATCAGCTCTCTTCATCTACTGATTTACAAGATCACTCACCACCATGTCTAATCTTAGAGCAGCTGTTTTAACTTAATCAGGCCTTGAAGCAGATTGTTTCACTTTGTTGTGGAAAAGCTTGCACTGTGTTAAGCGTTAATCCAACAAAACTCTTTATCCAATCTTTACTTGGTTTCCCAAATCTTAATAACACTGACCATCACCCACCCATCATGTTTATGCACGCACAAGATTTAGTTACAGAAAAAAGGTCAGGAAAGAGCATGGAGTATAAGGAGTATTTCTTATTATGTCATTTTCACAGAAAGACTGAAGACTTAAAGTGTGACAGAGAGTAAAATCTAGCATACTAAACAACCACAGACAGCAACAGGGAAGCAAACTGCTAGAACGAGTGCTTGTCATTCAAGGGTCCAGATGTCAAAATCAGATTTTCATGATACTCAAAATGGCTTGATGGTTGCAGCGTGTTTGTGTGTGTGTGTGTGTGTGTGTGTGTGTGTGTGTGTGTGTGTGTGTGTGTGTGTGTGTGTGTGTGTGTGTGTGTGTGTGTGTGTGTGTGTGTGTGAAGGCAGTACATGATAGATCTCATTTGTTGCTACCAAGAACTATTTCTCTTAGATGGCATGAGATATGAGACCCTTAATTTGTAGACCAATAGTCAGTGTATCTTTCTGAAGATTATAGAATCTTAGCAGACATAAATAACACTCTTTAGCCAAAACAAAGTGCTTTTCAGTGATAGCCCACATGCAGGCAACTGTATTGGGATTTTCTGCATTGTTTTGTACTGTAAATTAGATAATGAAGCAACTAATTTTTATTTCCCAATCCTGTTTAAATGTTCATTGTTCTAAATAAATTTACCAGTGATTATTCCTGAACAACCTATATCTAACAATTTAACCAATTTTAATCATACCATTTAATATATTTAATTCTAAAGAAACTAAATACAGATTTATGAAATGCAGTAGTTAAGAATTAATGAACAATAAATTTGGCATGCATGTAAGAAAAGAGATGCATGCACAGATACTCTTTACTTTCATGCCTTCTTCCCCTCAGTCCACCATGAAGCGCCTTTTCTGATCACTCCCTACTTCCCCATGCCAAGTGGACTTTTGCTGTCTTATAGAATCTAAGTCTGCGATTCACTGAGTTCTAGAAATTACTGAATTCTCCATTTAGTATTATGGTCTCCCACTTCCAACATCATATACTTTATTTATCTGCTTACCAAGTAAGTGGGTTGGTCTAAGGACCATTTATAGTTCTTCTGAACTAGACACAAGACACAGAAGTTACCATAAAAATAAATTAAAAATAATAAAAATTATGTACTGGTACATGATTGCAAGCATCGATAGTGAAAGTATGTACTGCAAATTCTACAGATGTCCTTCAAGAAAAATGAAAGATATTATCTTTGAAACATGTAGATTATACCTGTCACGAAATAAAAAAGTTTAACTTAAGATATGCTCAAATCCAACCATGACCATATGATCAACCATTTTGGCACATCTTTTCTGCTTGTTACTAGGTGTATAAAGCTGCAGATTTCTAACCTATCATCTCTGTCTCCTTCAAGAAATATTCACCAACAATGAGGTTCATGCCATTTCCCTCACTACAGTCTGTTCTATCCAAACTGCTAGTTGTAGACAACAGATCACTAACTGTTCAGTGACTTACTAATTGTGAGATACCTGTTCAGTGACTTATTAAATTGTGAGTTACCTGTTCAATGACTTACTAAATTGTGAGCTACCTGTTCAATGACTTAATAATTGTGAGCTACCTGCTCTTGAATTCCTGTTTATCATAATTAAAATGACTCTACATTTTATCATGAATTAAGAACTGTAATATGTCAATAGCATGCAAGTTGCTTGGCCAGGTCATTGTTATCCAACACTAACCATCTGTTTGGTAGTGCAGAGGATTAATTCTATGAGCTATGAAAAAACAGTATTCTATAGTAGTGGGTTTGGTTCTCACAGCTTCCAGTTGCTGACTCTCTGAATATCTATATGAATATGTATATGTACACATCCCTTCCTTCCTTTCCTGTCAATACTGGAGTGCCAGAGGACTCCATTCCCAACCCTCTACTCCAATATATTCACTAACAATCTATATAAATCCTCTCAGCACACTTCCCTCATGCAATATGCTGAGGATTCAACCCTAATGTGCATGACAGACAGCATTATACATCTTTAGAGAATTACTCAAGAAGCCTTTAACTCTGTTGAAAGCTGGCTACAGGATAATCACCTACTATTACATCCCCCCAAAAAGCTAAATGACTTCTGTTATTTCCAAAATCCAAAAATGTATTCCTTAAATAACACCATGATTAAAGTTACTTTGGATACAAAAATGCTTGGTATAACAATTGATGACAATCTTTAATTTGATTTATGTATCCACAACACCATCAGGAAAACCCATCCAAAACTAGGTATCCTTCATAGAGTAAAGAAATTTCTTACAGACTCTGCAAAAGTAACTCTAGTTACCACTTATTTTTTACCCTGTCTCCTATATGGAGACTGTATTAGACCAACCTACGAGCCTTACTTAGTTTTAAACTTGAACATTACTATAACAAAGCTACCAAATTTGCTTGCAAAAAAACTTACCAGACCCATAGCTGTTTATCACTAAAAACACTTAACTGACAACTTCTTCACCACCTATCTTATACCCATCTCAACTTAACCCACTAAATTATCTGTATCCTATTTGCTTGCCCAGCAATTAGCTCCAAACTCCAATTATATCTACCACTCCATCCCATTCAGTCAAATGAGAAACAACTGCTTACCATCTACAAACAACAAAGGGCTGCTATGGTCAGTCTCTGTTCCAGTAACATAGCTAAAACTTGGAATAAAACTCCTATCAGGTCTATCTCACATCTTCCTCTTTCAAAATATTATTAAAAGACTTCCTCTCTGCCTCCTGGCTTTGTCCCTGCACCACATCTGGGACATATAGGGTTATCACCTTTCTATGTTCTGAAAACAGGACCAAAGCCACACCCCCTTGGACTTCCTACAACCCTGCCCCTTTCTGCCCATTCACCCCTAACCCCACCCACTCCCACCCATTTTATGATGTAAAAGCTTATGTCATCTGGAGGTGGAATGTCTTACTTTACCTTTTCTCCCTTGTTAAAACAAGTTCCAGTTTTAAACACATTGCATTAGTGGTGCGTTTCAATTGAAAAGTATTCTGTGGCTGCTTTTTTTTTTTTTTTTTTTTTACAAACTCTGGCATTCTATTTGTGCAGATTCCCAGAATACTGGAGTTTGTACAGTGCTTTCCAGACTACTGAACCAGCATTCTGATTTCTGGGTTGTCTGGAAAATACCGGATAGGTGGCAACACTAGGGACATAGCTTCTGACAACATCCTTCCTCATTTTCTTATACCTCCCTTTAAAACACTAAATCACTTAATCTGCTTATCCCCATCTAATACTTCACTTTATTGTTGTATTTAAACAACTATACCTACTTCTGATTAGCACAACCAAGTTACTATTCCATCACTACTTCTTCATTAACACTTAAACTTGCTTATCCCCTCTAACAACTCACACTAATGTATTCCTTAAGTTATTCCTACCTATCTTGTACATCACTCTTCTATCTGCAAATTCTCAATACAATGGTGTATATTAATGTCTGTGAATATCAATACAAATTTCATTATACTGACTACTATACTGCATATGTACTTATTGTAACTGCATTATAAATGTTGCTATTGTAAATATCGATTGCATTAAATTTGTTACCTTTGAGCTTTTCTCCCTGTGCCTCCACTGAAAAGGGGAACCTGTACCCAATCGGACTTTCTTGGTAAACAAATGTCAATAAATAAATTATATATGCAGATGTATGTCTGTTTGGGTTTTCCACCGTTACCTTTCCTCTCTTTGACCTTTTATGTTTCAGCATTGGCAGTACAGCTGTCTGGATAACCAAATAATTAGGAGGGGCTCCCCATGCCCAACTGACTAACTTCTTCATTTCACATATTATTTTATACTAGGTGAAGAAAATAAGCCCCCCTCCAAGTTTGCTCAAATGTCTACTAAAAGCTTGTCAGCTGCAGCGAAATGTAATTAACATATCAAAGATAAATTATTTACTTACCAGGATGGGCAGAAAGGTGATATATGGAGACAATAAGTTTGTAGTAGGGATAGGTTGGTGTAAGTGGGTAGGGATAGGTTTAGTGTTTTGTGTGTCTGTGATCTAGTTTGAGGTTAGGGATAGGTAGCAGGGTTAGAAATGGAGTAAGCACACATAATTAAGGTGTATGTACATATAAAACCGCTGTGTACCACCAGTATCACTGTGAATCTCAGGAATGGTATAACCTGACTGCAATGATTATCCTATAATAATCAAAGATTATAGTTTGTAAGATAAAGTTTGTAAGATGTGAGCTTATGTATCATTATAAAAGCAGGAAATTATCTATTTCTAATTGAATATGTTGTAATACAGAAAGGACTGTTATATTCTAATTTCCTAAATACTTAATTCTGTGCTCAGTGCAATTGTGCAAACAGCATAGAAGTACACATAGGATTCTTTAATTTGTTTTAGCTGATAGTGCATCTTAGTGGAGCCCCTAAACTATATTTTGCATGAGTCCTATCAGCATGTGTATTGAATGAGGTAGCTAACAGGAAGCACTTTTAAAGTACATGACAGAAACATTTAAATGTCTGCATTCATATTTTGAAAAGATTCAGAAGTAGAAGTGCCAGTAATGCACAGTCTTAAAAGTGAAACAGTGAGGACAATAAGGAACTAATGGCATATGTTCAATCATATCTTAAACATCATAGTACGGAGGATTATGATTGGATTTCAGGTAAGGATGCCAAGAAATCACATCAAAAGTACAGCTCTTGAGGTGACTACTGGCATCCATGTCGAGAACAGATAGTAAAAGTTTAGGTTCGGTGCTCTGATCATAATTCTTTGTAGTGGACTGAGCGTTAGCCGCAATATGTATTACGAGTTGCAGTAGTAATACAAAGCTTTTGAAAGCATTTATTGCTGTTAAGCAGACTGCAGACAGAAATTAAGTAACCCTCTGAAGAACCAACAGCTTTAAAGACTGTTAGATACTTTTTTCTGCTGTACTTTATGTTTATACTAATTTTGAAGCTAGGAATATCGTCTGTTCCTTTGCTGTGCATATGCTTGAGTAAGTGGGGCTGTTTGTACTGACAAAACTTTCTGATATTCAGAAAGGTCTGGCATTAGAGATAGGAGTGTGTGTGTGTGTGTGTGTGTGTGTGTGTGTGTGTGTGTGTGTGTGTGTGTGTGTGTGTGTGTGGGTGTGGGTGTGTGTGTGTGTGCTCGCGTGTGTGTTTGTGGGTTAAGGTTAGAGTAATTGCAAGGGTAGGGATAGGTTTAGTGTTTTGTGTGTCTGTGATCTAGTTTGAGGTTAGGGATAGGTAGCAGGGTTAGAAATGGAGTAAGCACACATAATTAAGGTGTATGTACATATAAAACCGCTGTGTACCACCAGTATCACTGTGAATCTCAGGAATGGTATAACCTGACTGCAATGACTATCCTATAATAATCAAATAACTCAGGGAAAATAAGTTATAATTTTAGAAATGAAACTTCAGACTTCCCTTTTCTCGGGGTATTAATTTTGTTTGTCTGAGGTCAATTGTAGAAGTTGTATTTGTTGAGGTATATGTTATCTCTGCCAATGAATACTTGACTTTATGCCCTACAGAGCAGAGTTCAGACATTTTAGATTATTAATTGAAACTTTGTGATATCACCTGTGTGGAATATATGTACTTATTACATGGTAGACGTCAAGTAGTCATCCAAAAATTTAGAGCTGTTGTATACTAGTAGAAATTTGTTGTATTTATTGAGTGGGGCTGTGCCAACAGCAGTAACCAAAGACCCTACACATTAATACTTTCTTCCCATGTTTGCTTTATGTGGGTCTTCTCAAATCTCTCTTTTAACACTGAAACGTTACTTTAGCAGCATCAGTGACCGAGACAGTAACTGATAAGTGTGGTAGTGGCAGATTTGTTATGTACCTTCCTCTGTCAGAGGGTGCGGTAACCATTATGCTGTCTGGTGAACATTTAGATTTCTGAAGTAGAAGTACAAGATCAGTGCGGACACTACGAAGGCCAATAAAGTTAATCACTAAAAAAAAAGGGAAAACAGAAGGTTTTAAACATAAGTAATTAGTATGGCATTGTATTACTGCATTTGTACTAAACTAGAAAGGTTGTCTTTCCATTTTACAAAAGTTTGAATTAATAATTCAGGTGCTTTTCTTTTAATAACTAAGAAAGAATAAATACATATTCACATTTGACATAACTTTTATATACCTACATAGAACAACATGGTTAACTGTGTCTGTAGCAATCATTCCTGTGCCTTTTTTGGTATACTGCAATGGTGCTGCCTTTCTGTATTGATTTTAGCAGGCAACCCATTGCCTGTAACTTCAAAATTCATTTTTTTTACTAATAGGTTGTGATCCTCGTTTTCTACATTACATACATCCACACAAACATGAAAGGTTAGTTGCTATTTTTTCACAGATTCAGTATTGAAACTTATCTTTAAAAATGTGCATTTTTTATAACTACAAATTCTACAGATGTACTTCATAAACATTTCATAGGCACACGAGGCAATTAATAACGAATTGCTAGTACCTCTTATCGTTTTATTTATATTTTCTAAATGGAAGCTGGTTGAAAATTCAGCATACACAGGATCTTTGCATGCCACCCCCTGCAGAGTTGCAGACTGTAAACGTTCCCCAGGGTACCATTCTCTGGCCTTGTGTCAGTCTCCTGCCAGCCCCATTACAGCTGCCTCTTTTGTTTTGCCATAATCGATTGCTCTTCTAATCTGTCTAAAAGATATATCCGTTGCTTTGTGCCTGACTCAGAAGGATTCCACTTAATTTAATGATTCATGCCTAGGATTCTGCAGCCAGGTTGTCAGAGTAAAGCGAGAGTTTCAGGATTCAGGATTGTGTTGGATAGCAGAGAGCAGTTTCGTGCTGCAATCATTCTGACTATTAATCTGATATCTGAAATGAGAATGCAGGATTTATTTAAGTGTCTTTAATTCTGGAGGCTACTTAGTGTAACGTTTTATTTTTCTCAAAGAGCAGCATTTATATATATATTTCTACACATGGATGCTATGGAAGACTGAATAGAGATGCTGTTAGCTGGTTTTGCAAAGAAAACTATTTATTTAGATGTATACCATGAACTGAATGCGAGTTAAATATTTTGTTGCACATAACATCCAATATTAACAGCTGTTGTCATTTTATAAAGAGGTAAGCATTCTCCCATGTTATTTAGTGACACTCCCTTTGAATAGCGCAGGGAGAACTCCAAGTGATTTTCATTGATAGAGTGAGCATTTGTTTCATGAGCAAGACAACACTGTCTACAAGAGATGGACATGGAAGAAGTCACCCACTTTCCAGGAACTCCTCAAGTACAACTACTTGTTAATATTTGCCCTAATAAAATGCACCATGACCACAGAAATAAAACTGTGGAAAACTGTAGTGCCATATCGTCCAGATGTGACATTCACTGTTGCTGTGGTATACAAGAGAAGCAGATGTGGAAATGGAAGATTCCTGTCAGAACCTTCATTGTCCCATTTCTTGCTTGTGTGATGCTTTTAGGATTGTGCATTATCTGCCTTAACTGGATATTAACACAACGATTACCTAGGATATCTTCTGCTACTTCGGAGTTGCATAAAGTTGTTCAGCAGCACACCGGTGAGAGGCATCTTGTGAATGGTTTCATAACTAAGTCTATAACTAGACACTTAACAGACGGGCCATCTTTCAGTAGTCTGCAACCTTTGGAATCATTACATCTGGCAACCCCATTAATGTCTAAATTGATTACTTTCAATGGCTTTAAGACTTATAATCCTGCCACAACTGCCATTTTACCTGGGGATTCTGTCCCTGATTTTCTTGCAATCACTTCTTCAGACTCACACAAGGTATTACCTACCTTACCGGCACTTGAAAATGATGTGAATGTAAAAAAAGAGTTTGGTAAGTATTACTTTTTGCATTTATTGCTGACACATGTAATGTGAGCATTCTCAGAACCATATTGCTGCCAACACAGCTGTATTATTTGGGGTTGTACTGTATTGAAATGTGCCCACTATTATTTAAGACTGAAAGATGTTCATACACCACTCTACACTGGCTCTGTACTTGACCTTTCTTCTTACACACACATACACATACACATACACACACATACACATACACACACATACACATACACACATACACATACACACACATACACATACACACACATACACATACACACACATACACACATACACATACACACACATACACATACACACACATACACAAGCATACTATTTGTTTCACAAGTTTTAGTTTTAACACTAATTTTCAAAAGAGGAAAATAAGTTAAACAGTTGTTTTGGTTTTTACTTGACAAGTCATTATGTACTTTAATGCAGACATTCAGATAATACTAAAAGAAGTCTGTTATCCTACCTCATATTTATGGCAAAATTAAAAGCATTGGTTTAATTTCTTTAAAAAAGGAAAAAGAAATAATGTTAAATATTTATAAGCTGTACTCCAAACCTGAACCACATTTTAAGGAGTACACACCAGTTTTAACATTGTTTGGTCAGAATATCATGGTGCCTGTTTCACATAGAGGGCTTGCTTTGTATGGCTCTTTGCCCAGATCTTGATTTAAAACACTTAACAGCACTGTCACGGATTCTCGAAAAATGCCAGAATACCAGATGTGTTGTTCTTTTTGAATGTTTAATTTGAACTTCTAAAAGGAAAATGAGCCCTTGGAACATCTAAACATTTACACAAAGGAAAAAATGCCGGAGTTATTAGATTGCGAAAAAGATAGTTCATGTTACTCCAAAGTAAGGCACATTGCATGGGCTGAGAACACTGAGTTCATCAGTAAACTTGCAAATCCTGGCCCACAGGTAATATTGGACCATACTTCTTATTGTGTTATCAAAATGCTTTCTTATCCATATAGGTTTATTTAGTAAACTGTTTCCTGTATTTCATAAATTGTAACCATGACATTTTTATGCAGAAGACTACCTGACTACTGTACAAACTGCTCTTATTTCACAGCTGTGCACTGTACTCTCATATAAATGCTGTAATGTTTTTCAGAAAATGTTGGTAGCAATCACATTTTTGGATTAACCCAAAAAACAACATGTCAGAATAATGCAGCTGTTCCTGGATTCTCTTTCTAATACACATAATATGAAAGTACTGCAGATAGAACGTATTGCACAGGGAAGAAGCCTTTTTTTTTTCTTAAACTCCACAGTAGTTTTATATTATTATATCCTGTCTGACCCATAACCACACCTAGCAAAATATGTTGTTGGAACAGGTCAGAGGCTACTAAAGGGATAAAGCAGAGCTGTACATAGGAACATCATTCTATGTTCTGCAACTTATAAACAAAGGTATGACATCTAGGTCCAAAAAGGTCATTGTTCCACTGTATTCAGCATTCATCAGACCTCTCATTAAGTATAATGTCTTCTTTGGTTTGTACCTAACCAGGCACATCCAGCAACTGGAGCATCCACAGAGGTTCCTCACTAAAAGAATACAGCACATACGTAACATGTCCTACGTGGATCACCTCAAGGCACTATCCCTGTATTCTGTCTCCTACAGGCTTTTGAGGTGAGAGCTATGCCTAGCATACAAAACATTGTCAGACCCCACTCTGATGGACCTCCTGCATATCTGCAAAACAAGCACTACCAGAACAACCCGTTCTAAAGAATTAAACCTTGCCTGTGATATAAATAGGATCTGCTGGAGAGACAGGTATGTATCTTAGAGAAAAGCCCTTCTGTGGAACAGGCTGCTCCCCCATGGAAAGCAGAGTTCCTCCCTAACCCAATTCAAGTGTAACTTGGACAACTGGATATAGGGAACAGGAAATTCATCCCTAGTTTGGCATCTCTGTCTCTAATGAACACAGGAAGCCTGTAAATATGGTGACTCCCTTTTTTCTAATATAGTCTGAAAAGCCTGGAATCTCCTTACAAATGAACTCTCCACACTTCCCTCACTATCCTGTTTCAAAAACAAATTGAAAGTGTTCCTCAAAACTCACTGGTTATGCCCATGCTCTAAACCTAACTAGTCTATATGTCTCTAAATACTTTGCTCTTCCTACCCCATCTACTCATTAAAAGCAACTCCTTCCTTATTAAACTATTTTACTAACTATCTCTAGAATACCTTGATTGTATTAGCATCCTTTGTTATGTCTGTATTCTGCACTGTAAATTTTAGATTGTATTTGCATCCTTTGTTATGCCTGTATTCTGCACTGTAAATTTTTACTGTGATAACCTGTAATAGGTACTGTTAATAGGATTTATTTGTCTCATGTATCCTTAGATGTTATTGTGTTAATTTCATTGTCCTAGCTGGGAGCTTAACTCCCTGGACCTCTACTGAAAATGGACATGTATCCAGTTAGACTAGCCCGGTCAACAAATGTAAAATAAAATAAAATAAAATAGTTCATCTCTCAGGCCCCAGCTTATAAATGTTACATGCCCCATTTCCCTGCTTACACTTATCAAGGGTACCAGAACTTTTGGGAGATTTGAGATGTATGGTTAAGTTTAAACAGGCCCTAGTGGTTGTTAGCCTAGCACACATCTATGAACCTATGAGGATGGTATAAGCTAGGGCTTAAAATTGTTAACAATTATATTGTACTTGATTTGAATTTAAATGCTTTGCACTATCATCAGTGATAGCATGATAATAACATAAGTTGAAGTGTAAGAATTTCTTCTTCTTCTAGATAAGACTTGGTAAGGGTCTGTGTTCAAACAGTTAGCTTCTGCCTAGGTGACTAGATAGTAATGAGTACAGCATTGCATCTTTCTGATGGAAAAAAAGGAAGCCGTTGACATGTTAATGCATTCGAATTGCCTAGGAATGATGTACCAGTTCTGCATATCAGATATAAACCTTACTAAGAAGAATCCTTGTTTACATATGAAATTGGTTAAAACCACATTTATGAAAATAATTTCACAAGTTCCATGAAATATAAGGGAAAAAGAAGCATAAATGTTTCCTGGAGAAAGAATCCCTGCTAAAAGAAACACTGCTTTTACTGAAAGACAAAGGAGCATTTGTTGTGAGGGTCAAAGTTCATCACAACCACACACATGAGGTTGTGTCTCCTGTGCACTATACTTAAAATCTAACCTCAGTCTGCCTAATGAAGGTTGTAGCTCCTACCAAGTTAATCTTGCCAAGTCACTCAACAGTTGCAGTATCAACAATTGGTAAGAAGTGAAGGCATTGGATTTCAATACAATCAACAGCAATTTCACTACTGAGACTACAGGTGAAACCAACCATCCAAGGAGATTTTGTCTCAGTAATTTGTCCCTGGGACATCTGTGTTGCATGGTTTCAGAAAACTGATAGCAGCCAAGACTGTGTTTAGACATGATTGTACAGATAAACACATGCTCCTGTTTTGCTTGGGTATGTATGTTGGAGGCAGAAACAGGTTTTGAAGAATAAGATGCAGATAAATCATGTGGAGACAGAGGGTACTGTTTAATTCATGCATATCCTTAAAATGTCTAGTCCCAGTACATAGTGTACTTTTAATAAGAATACAGAAGTCATGGCCTTTACAATGAGAGGACAAAACTGAATGTACAACGGACTGGAATCCCTGAACTGTGTTCAGCAAAAAAAAAAGGCTAAAAAAACATTTTTTTAAGCATTTTTAGCATTTTTTGCAGGGATGTAAGCTCCCCTGCACCCCCACACCCTTTAAACGTATGTATACAAAGTCCACAATTGCACAAAATCAAAACAGGAAGTCCCCCTAAAACATCATTACTGACAGCAGAACTCGACAACAGTGATTTCCTATGCTGAAATTCCCATCATCAGTGGGATGAACCTTGGGCAACTGAATCTCAGGAGTTCAATCTTCATCTACCCATTTGTTACCCAAAATCATGAGTCAAACATGGCAGCAGTCATGATCCAACAGGAACAGGTAGACTCCATTCTAACAGGACTGACACAGTCAAGAAATGGGGATTTGATTTGGAAGGTATCTTAATACTAACTTTATTTTCTTTCCCTATTTTACATTGCACAGTGAACTGAACCCTAAGTGATATATTAATAATATATTTTGATTTTTTTGACAGAAAATTATCATTTTTCATGGAAGCATGTAGTAATTCTATTTATAAACTGCACAGAGTAATGTATTTTGCAGAATGCAGACATATAATTTGTAAACCCCCAAAGATTTTCAGTCTGTTTCACCATCAGCTCTGATAGTACAGTGTTGGTTGGATTACTGAATTAGTGATTAGTAACTTAGGTCTTTGTACTAGATTAGCAGTATGATTGAAGGCAGCATACCATGAATACAGGTAGATGGGGCTGTAATTTGATCCCCCAGGATTTTACCCACTTTAGTCTGAGCCCAATACCTTTTAGTGCCAACTTACCAACAATAACTGAGGCATAACCCAACTGTTTTTTATGTACGTAAACTTTTATAGTATTTTGCAGGCGGGGCTAATGGTAACTCTCCAATGAAAGAGTTCCTTGCCTGTATTCATGTTATATGGCCATCAATCAGACTACTTATCTGATACAGATTACTCCTTTAATGAGCCAGCAAACACTTCTTTATGAAATCTGAAAGTCAAGTTTAAACTGAAGCTTTTGATCTTTTTTTTAGTTTTTTAAGTTCCACTGTTTTTTTATGAAATGGTAGTCATTTATCTGTGAATATTTTTTGTCTTTTCTTGAAAAATATAGCTTTTCAGCATGGATTAATAAGGAAATAACATACCTGTAGATGACTGATTTAAGTAACTGAACAACTGTCCAATATGTCTTATACCTAGAATTGTATAACACTAAATATACCAAACTTGTAGACCTCAAATAAGTCTTATCGAAATTTGAATTCCTTAATGTGATTGCCTATGTACCAGTTATGAGTGACAATATTGTACATGGCTCTAATTCCTTAAGAGTGGCTATTTGCCCTCCAGCTTCCATCTGTTGTTTTGAAGAATGCCCTAGAAATAAAGAATGGAACAGATTCAATGACACCTACACTAAGTGTACACAATCTGTATCCAAGAACATCTCTACCACATTGTTTGTGCTTTCTAGTCACTCAGAAAGATTACAATAAGTATACATGTAGTCTACACTTTGTGGTAACCTTTATGAATCCACTAAGTATACATGTAGTCTACACTTTGTGGTAACCTTTATGAATCCACTAAGTATACATGTAGTGTACACTTTGTGGTAACCTTTATGAATCCACTAAGTATACATGTAGTCTACACTTTGTGGTAACCTTTATGAATCCACTAAGTATACATGTAGTCTACACTTTGTGGTAACCTTTATGAATCCACTAAGTATACATGTAGTGTACACTTTGTGGTAACCTTTATGAATCCACTAAGTATACATGTAGTCTACACTTTGTGGTAACCTTTATGAATCCACTAAGTATACATGTAGTCTACACTTTGTGGTAACCTTTATGAATCCACTAAGTATACATGTAGTCTACACTTTGTGGTAACCTTTATGAATCCACTAAGTATACATGTAGTCTACACTTTGTGGTAACCTTTATGAATCCTCCTCAGTATTTAAAGCTACTTCACTGCATCTTGATGACTGTACAACAATAAGAGAAAACTCCTCTTGATTAATCAAATTTAGGGACACAAAAATCCGTGGAACTACAGAATTAGCAAGGACTGGCAGTATTTCTAATTTGCTGATGCATACAGGTGTTTTCATCTAGTGGATTATTTCTAAATATTCCCATGCTGAGCATGAAAATGGCTCAGTAGGATCTTTACCACAGACACAAAATACAGTAAATACATAAATAATTTTAACCAGAGCTGCAGGTAGATAAGTAAAAATTTGCTACATTGCAAGCAAGTTAATCAGATAGAGTGACTTCCCAGAAACTTACTGAAATTTGTTATGCTCAGTTAAATGTAGATGTAAAAAAATATAATGTATCACAACACCATTATCAAACTTGAATCAGTATTAAAAAGAAGCATCCTTTGATGTACCTCATGCAGTACAGAAGCACCATTCAACCACCTTTCTGGTGGGTTACGTGAAAGAGATTTGCACATTGAAACACTCAGTAATTGAACAAGTGCATCAGTCTTAGTTAGAAAGCCTTCTTGGTCCTAGAGGGAGAGCACTCCAAAATTAGTTTATTTATTTAATTTATTTATGTGTGAACATATCAGGTCCTATGGCTAGAATGTCCAACAAGAACAAAAATGATGGTAGAGTAATGGTAAATAATCCAAGTACAAATGAAGACAAACCAGTACAAACGTATAAAATGTAATGGAAGTAACAAAAAGCAAAGCTTGCAGGTAAAACAACCCGTTTTCAATGCAATATCACAGCTGATGAAGCAGTCAACTATCTTTAGGTTGGAAGAAGAGGGGATTGAGATGTTCCAGCTTTGTGTTATCCTTTCCTGACTGCAAGGATTTTTTTGTATTATATTTTGGATATGTTATAATATAAGCAGGCATCCATGAGAGATACTGACCATGATGCACTGATACCCATCCTCCCCTCTGTGGATGGATATGTTATAAGCAGGCACCCATGAGTGATACTGACCATGATGCACTGATACCCACCCTCCCCTCTGTGGATATGTTATAATATAAGCAGGCATCTGTGAGTGATACTGACCATGATGCACTGATACCCACCCTCCCCTCTGTGGATATGTTATAATATAAGCAGGCATCCATGAGTGATACTAACCATGATGCACTGATACCCATCCTCCCCTCTGTGGATATGTTATAATATAAGCAGGCATCCATGAGTAATACTGACCATGATGCACTGATACCCATCCTCCCCTCTGTGGATATGTTATAATATAAGCAGGCATCCATGAGTGATACTGGCCATGTTGCACTGATACCCATCCGCCCTCTGTGGATATGTTATAATATAAGCAGGCATCCATGAGTGATACTGACCATGATGCACTGATACCCATCCTCCCCTCTGTGGATATGTTATAATATAAGCAGGCATCCATGAGTGATACTGACCATGATGCACTGATACCCATCCTTCCCTCTGTGGATATGTTATAATATAAGCAGGCATCCATGAGTGATACTGACCATGATGCACTGATACCCATCCTCCCCTCTGTGGATATGTTATAATATAAGCAGGCATCCATGAGTGATACTGACCATGATGCACTGATACCCATCCTCCCCTCTGTGGATATGTTATAGTATAAGCAGGCATCCATGAGTGATACTGACCATGATGCACTGATACCCATCCTCCCCTCTGTGGATATGTTATAATATAAGCAGGCATCCATGAGTGATACTGACCATGATGCACTGATACCCATCCTCCCCTCTGTGGATATGTTATAATATAAGCAGGCATCCATGAGTGATACTGACAATGATGCACTGATACCCATCCTCCCCTCTGTGGATATGTTATAATATAAGCAGGTATCCATGAGTGATACTGACCATGATGCACTGATACCCATCCTCCCCTCTGTGGATATGTTATAATATAAGCAGGCATCCATGAGTGATACTGACCATGATGCACTGATACCCATCCTCCCCTCTGTGGATATGTTATAATATAAGCAGGCATCCATGAGTGATACTGACCATGATGCACTGATACCCACCCTCCTCTCTGTGGATATGTTATAATATATGCAGGCATCCATGAGTGATACTGACCTTGATGCACTGACACCCACCCTCCCCTCTGTGGATATGTTAAAATATAAGCAGGCATCTATGAGTGATACTGACCATGATGTACTGATACCCATCCTCCCCTCTGTGGATATGTTATAATATAAGCAGGCATCCATGAGTGATACTGACCATGATGCACTGATACCCACCCTCCTCTCTCTGGATATGTTATAATATATGCAGGCATCCATGAGTGATACTGACCATGATGCACTGACACCCACCCTCCCCTCTGTGGATATGTTAAAATATAAGCAGGCATCCATGAGTGATACTGACCATGATGCACTGATACCCATCCTCCCCTCTGTGGATATGTTATAATATAAGCAGGCATCCATGAGTGATGCTGACCATGATGCACTGATACCCATCCTCCCCTCTGTGGATATGTTATAATATAAGCAGGCATCCATGAGTGATACTGACCATGATGCACTGATACCCATCCTCCCCTGTGTGGATATGTTATAATATAAGCAGGCATCCATGAGTGATACTAACCATGATGCACTGATACCCATCCTCCCCTCTGTGGATATGTTATAATATAAGCAGGCATCCATGAGTGATAATAACCATGATGCACTGATACCCATCCTCCCCTCTGTGGATATGTTATAATATAAGCAGGCATCCATGAGTGATACTAACCATGATGCACTGATACCCATCCTTCCCTCTGGGGATATGTTATAATATAAGCAGGCATCCATGAGTGATACTGACCATGATGCACTGATACCCATCCTCCCCTCTGTGGATATGTTATAATATAAGCAGGCATCCGTGAGTGATACTGACCATGACACACTGATACCCATCCTCCCCTCTGTGGATATGTTATAATATCAGCAGGCATCCATGAGTGATACTGACCATGATGCACTGATAACCCTCCCTCTCCTTTGTGGATATGTTATAATATAAGTAAGCATCCATGACTGATACTTACCATGATGCATTGACACCCACCCTCCCCTCTGTGGATAGATATGTTATAATATAAGCAGGCATCCATGAGTGATACTAACCATGATGCACTGTTACCCATCCTCCCCTCTGTGGATATGTTATGATATAAGCAGGCATCCATGAGTGATACTGACCATGATGCACTGCTACCCACCCTCCTCTCTGTGGATATGTTATAATATAAGCAGGCATCCATGAGTGATACTGACCATGATGCACTGATACCCATCCTCCCCTCTCTGGATATGTTATAGTATAAGCAGGCATCCATGAGTGATACTGACCATGATGCACTGATACCCATCCTCCCCTCTGTGGATGGATATGTTATAATATAAGCAGGCATCCATGAGTGATACTGACCATGATGCACTGATACCCACCCTCCCCTCTGTGGATATGTTATAATATAAGCAGGCATCCGTGAGTGATACTGAGCATGATGCACTGATACCCACCCTCCCCTCTGTGGATATGTTATAATATAAGCAGGCATCCATGAGTGATACTGACCATGATGCACTGATACCCATCCTCCCCTCTGTGGATATGGTATAATATAAGCAGGCATCCATGAGTGATACTAACCATGATGCACTGATACCCATCCTCCCCTCTGTGGATATGTTATAATATAAGCAGGCATCCATGAGTGATACTAACCATGATGCACTGATACCCATCCTCCCCTCTGTGGATATGTTATAATATAAGCAGGCATACATGAGTGATACTGACCATGATGCACTGATACCTATCCTCCCCTTTGTGGATATGTTATAATATAAGCAGGCATCCATGAGTGATACTGACAATGATGCACTGATACCCATCCTCCCCTCTGTGGATATGTTATAATATAAGCAGGCATCCATGAGTGATACTGACCATGATGCACTGATACCCATCCTCCCCTGTGTGGATATGTTATAATATAAGCAGGCATCCATGAGTGATACTGACCATGATGCACTGATACCCATCCTCCCCTTTGTGGATATGTTATAATATAAGCAGGCATCTATGAGTGATACTGACCATGATGCACTGATACCCATCCTCCTCTCTCTGGATATGTTATAATATCAGCAGGCATCCCTGAGTGATACTGACCATGAGGCACTGATAACCCACCCTCTCCTCTGTGGATATGTTATAATATAAGTAAGCATCCATGAGTGATACTTACCATGATGCATTGATACCCACCCTCCCCTCTGTGGATGGATATGTTATAATATAAGCAGGCATCCATGAGTGATACTAACCATGATGCACTGATGCCCATCCTCCCCTCTGTGGATATGTTATAATATAAGCAGGCATCCATGAGTGATACTGACCACGATGCACTGATACCCATCCTCCCCTCTGTGGATATGTTATAATATAAGCAGGCATCCATGAGTGATACTGACCATGATGCACTGATACCCATCCTTCCCTCTGTGGATATGTTATAATATCAGCAGGCATCCATGAGTGATACTAACCATGATGCACTGATAACCCACCCTCTCCTCTATGGATGGATATGTTATAATATAAGAAGGCATCCATGAGTGATACTAACCATGATGCACTGATACCCATCCTCCCCTCTGTGGATATGTTGTAATATAAGCAGGCATCCATGTGTGATACTAACCATAATGCACTGATACCCATCCTCCCCTCTGTGGATATGTTATAATATAAGCAGGCATCCATGAGTGATACTAACCATGATGCACTGATACCCATCCTCCCCTCTGTGGGTGGATATGTTATAATATCAGCAGGCATCCATGCGTGACACTGACCATGATGCACTAATATCCCATACTCCCCTCTGTGGATATGTTATAATATCAGCAGGCATCCATGAGTGATACTGACCATGATGCATTGATACCCACCCTCCCCTCTGTGGATATGTTGTAATATCAGCAGGTATCCATGAGTGATACTGACCATGATGCATTGATACCCACCCTCCCCTCTTTGGAAATGCACACTTAAAGCACTAATAGTGCTTAGCAGCCTCTGTGAGAGCAACATTGTTGTACAAAACACACTCTACCCCACATGATAGGTGAGCCAGTGGTCCTTCAGGCCTCCCCCAGCTAACACTTCAGATTCCCAGATCACTAGTCAATCCCAAGTCTAGAGTATCAATAGCAGGCAGTGTGACCTGGGATCATTTGACTGGGATGCTTCAAATTATTCTACTGAAGCATCATTTCTTCAGTGAGCAAGTTGTGATGATGCATTTAGTGGCTGATAAACATTCATTCTAAGTAACAGACCACTGCAACTGTTAATATCTTGTATCAGTCTGGTGCCGACATACAATTTCCAACTGAGCAAGTATAAATGGCATAAGACATAACTTAATGAAATAGTGAAGTGATATTGTAACATTATTTAAATTAAATTAAATTAAAATTTCAGGTAACCCAGGTGATTTCTTTAACGTGAAAGTCATGTACAACATGCTAGAATTAAGAACACTCAGTAATGAGACCAATTACAGGGAAATGATAGCAAATGGCCAGAAATGCACTATATGGACTATATGACATCTTCTGTACTATTTGTTTGTTTTTTCAGACTCCATCATTTGCATCCTGACAGCTATCTTTAATATGACATACTGAACTTTTTTTTTGTTTTGTAAAGATCTGTGATCGGTCAGTCAAGGGATGAGCATTCACCATATGCAAGAAAGAAGTTTCACTCTCTTAGGCAGATGAAGTAATCTTTTGATCTGTTACCTCTTGAAAATACACGCCTTCAATCACATCTTTACTATCTATGGGGAGGGAGGGGTTCACTAAAAACACCAGATATTTTTCCTTTAAAATCCCCAGGGAGAGATGACCAGATAAAAAAACTCTTTAAGCTTCCTCCATGCCTGATTGTCCCTCCAAATCTTAGGCTTCAGGTCAAACCAGGGTCATTCATGGGTCGAAGGGCACCCTACCTCCTATGCTAGCAGATTAGCAGTTTAGGGCGGCCACGGTGGTGCAGCAGTTAGCTTTGCTGCCTCACAGCAAGAGGTTCTCTGGTTCAATCCTCGGCTGGGGTGCCTTCTGTGCAGAGTCTGCATGTCCTCCCTGTGGTCGTGTGGGTTTCCTCCGGGTGCTCCGGTTTCCTCCCACATCCCAAAGACATGCTGTAGGTGGACTGGACACTCTAAATTAGCCTTAGGTGTGAGTGTGTGCATGTGTGTGCCTTCTGTGGAAGGTTGGGCGCCGGGCTGGCCACTCAACACTGTAAAACTCCACTGCCAACCATGAGCAGACAGGTGATCTGCTGTGGTGACCCCTAACTGGGAAAAGCCTAAAGAAGAAGAAGAAGTTGTAGATCGGGGATATATTTAATGTGAAAATCTTAGGAAATTTATATACCATTGCATACAAAGCAATCTGTAATGGAAGCAATACTCTGTACCGGATGGTAAACAGTAGAGGTTCCACATGTATTAAACCCATTTTTGTCATCCAGATAAAGGGCATACATTTGACAGCTTAAAGTTATACCAGTATTGCACAAGCCATCATTAAATACAGCTTCTTTAACACCAGAGATAAATATGTGCTTATCTTACTTCTGGTAGTTAATCTATGGACCAGATTCATTAACACCTACATTAAATATACACTAACTGTACATCTTTCTGAGTGAACAGACAACACAAACATAACATCTTCTCCCTCCTATTTTTAGTTTTCCTTCTGATTTTCTTGCAACCTTAAACATCAAAGGGTATACATAAAGGTTACCATAGTGTGTAGAGTACATCTACACTTTTTTTTTTATTTTATTTTGACATTTGTTAACCGGGTTAGTCCAACTGGGCCAGTTGCCCATTTTCAGTGGAGACCCAAGGAGAAAAGCTCTGATACAGACAATTTAAGGTACATACAATTTACACTCCAATATAAAGAAATTTACACTACCTAATTTAATGTCAATACTACTGTGAAGTATAGCAGTCATATTTTTTTTTTTTTACAATGACAAAATAAGCAGCAATTGACCTTGCATAGAGAGAGCTGTTGATATAGTGGGTTAAGTAATAGAGAGAGGTATTTAGATATGAGAGAGGAATATTTACATGTGTACATGTGGTGAAGCAGTAGGGTAAGGGTGCAATTTGTAGTTAGTCTAACCTTTCTGTGTGAATAGACAGCATAAAAAAGTGGTAGGGATGTCCTTGAATACGGATGGTATACACTAAGTGTACCATTAGTGTAGACTCAGTATAGGCATTCATGAATCCGGCTATGCACTAGAACTTCCAGCGACGTACTGTTAGGTCGCTTTGACTTACTCTGTGCTGCTCAAAAACATCAAATGGTTTCTATATAGAAACATGAGAAATGTGATGGAATATCTGTAAGGTGACATTTCTGTGCAGAGCTAGGTCCTCTTATCATACAGACAGAACATTTTTAAACTCTAATGATCATTATCAATGGTGCTGAGCACTATATGAGGAGGTAAGCCATGCCACTGAAATTAATATCCTTGCCAAATAACAGACTAAACATAATTCACATGGCTAAATTCTGCCTTAGACCTTACATTGAAAATTATTTTTTTTATCTTTGGGTATGTAAGCTACAACAACAACAACAGGAAAGTACAACAAAGTGTGATGATTGGTGTGGTGATGATGGTTGTACATGGCATCCTGATATCTTCTGATATCCCTGGAAGAGAGGCATGGTTGAAACAGTTCAGATGAGTAAATATTGATTGTGTGTAAATTCATCTAGACCAAGTCATAAAAATGTTACCCATTACCCTTTGCCAGCCTGCAGATCCCTCTGTCCTTGAACTGCGGGATATTAACACGGATTGGAAATGCAACAGCTTTTACTATGTAAAAAAGTAAAATAATGATAACTGCATCTGCCTGCAAAATATGTGGGTTAAGAGCCAACAACCAAAATAATTTTGATTAGCTTATGACATGATAGACAGAGAACACAATTGCCAGTAGCACTCTAACCAGGCAATAAAATGTTGACCTGCTCAGTTTCATGATGTGGCCATGTGCTTGCAAGCCACACACTTCCTTAACAACCACCTGCCAGTTAATAGTATTAACCATAAGCAAATACACAAATGTCAGTTCGACTCACAACCACCTGCCAGTTAAAAGTATTAACTATAACCAAATACACAAATGTCAGTTAGACTCACAACCACCTGCCAAAGTATTAACTATAACCAAATACACAAATGTCAGTTAGACTCACAACCATCTGCCAGTTAAAAGTATTAACCATAACCAAATACACAAATGTCAGTTAGACTCACATTAGCTCACACCTGATATTATCCTTGCTCTTATTTTGTGTGTGTGTGTGTGTGTGTGTGTGTGTGTGTGTGTGTGTGTGTGTGTGTGTGTGTGTGTGTGTGTGTGTGTGGATTTTCTCCTCCACACTTATCCATAAGTAGACAACAAGGGGAAGCCATGGGAGTCAATGATTGGCCAGGAAAGCTATAGTCTAGCAAAGATCAAAAGAAATAAAATATATATGAGACACTTACAGATAAATAGCATGTGGTCACGAGAGATGCAAAAATAAAATACCATGCTTCTTTCTAAACAATACAAGTAACACGTGTTTCATGGAAAATAATTTATAACTTCATGGGCATATCAGAAGTAAACTTGAGTAGCACTCCATACCTCTTTTTAAGCTACAGTGGGAAATTCAAAAAATAGTTTGTTATGATCAGAATGAAGTTAGTATCCACCCCACCTAAACGTGTAGAATGAGATTATAGTCAAAACACTGTAGCAAATAGACCCATTCCCTCACCCTTACTAATGTGGCCTGAAAAAGTTAAACAACTTCTGTAAAAACTAAAAACATATGGAACAGCCTATATGGAGCAATGACCTCAAGCATTCATCCTCAGGGTAGTTGACCATGCAGCTACTAATGCCAGCCCAAATCTAGCCTCACATATCCACTCCCAGTGTACCCTTGATAATCACTCACCAGGAGTATCTCCCACATGGAAGAATTCCTACACCACGGAGGCCCCCAGATCTCCATGTAGTTTCTTTGATATCGGTGTACATCAGACCAGTTCTTCTTCTCAATGCAAGTCTTCTTAATTATTAACACTGAGCAATAACAGCTCATGCAATCCAACCTAGTGCAACTAAATACCAACCCCTGGTCTCTTAGATCGTCCGATAAACTTATACTCAAGGTTACAAAGTTCCATAATTACTTCAGTGACTCTCTCTTCTCCTTCAAAGTGGCCAAACAGTGGAATCTATTACCCCAGAATATCTTAGAAAACACAGATCGTCATAGCTTCAAAAAAACTCCTAAAGGAATACCTTACTCAACAATGGCTATACTCCTATAATACTCCTGGATAGTTTCTCATGCATGCCTTTCATCAAATGTTTTCTATTCTGCTATCTTCTTGTCTTACTTCTACAAAATGAAAATGTCACAATGGTTTTTAGTTAGTAATATGAAACTCATTAGATACATGTCTGTAATAAGGCTTAAGAAATGTAATGTTTTCTGTTGTACATTCACCTTTTTGTAAATTGCGATTGTTGGCAACTGTCAAACTTTTTGCATGTTTGTAAATCTTTTAAAAATTTCTGTAATCTTTTTGTACTATTGTTATGGAGCTTATCTCCCTGGGTCTCCACTGAATACGGACTATTTGCCCAACCCGACTCTACCTGATTAACAAATGTAAAATAAAAAAATAAATAAAATAAAGTAATAGCTTAACAACTTTTTTCTTAATATATTTGTTAAATGAGTAAGCACACTGGATACAGGTGCCTCCTTTCAGTTGTGACATGGAAGCAGTGACTGGTTAAGTGATTTGCTAAAAGTAAGCAAATAGAGGTGGAAGGAATCAAACCCTGTACCCTTAATTACAGAAAGGAGGTCATGCACACTTCCGATCCTTAATCTTCTTCACTGGCTGGTAGATTACTTTAGTTGGACATATAATGGTATATTCCCAAATACTTTGCATCATCACAAGTTCTCATTTAATCATATGTAGTAACCAGATTTTTTTTCCTGTCAGCATTTATGTTTCCTATTTGCTGTGTGTCTTTGTATACACATAAAGTTGTATTATTATTTTTTTAATCTGAACTATGTACTAGGGCATATATGCTTACGTATCTAATCGTTTCAATTCTATTTCATTTTTTTTTATAACAAAAACATTATTATAAGAAACACACAACCAGAAAAGATGTCAGGAAGATTAGATAGCAAGTAGTTACAATCTTATTCTATTTCACTTTTGCAACAATCTCCACTCCTCTACATTTCTGCCTATTTCACTGTTGTTTGTTACAGACGTTTTCTTCTAGGTGACATATGTAAAAAGAGCACTGCCCAGAATGACAAGCTCAGTTAACAAACTGTAAATCAATAGACAGACAGGCAGGCAGGCAGATCAAAGGAGTGAGATAATCATTAGTGTGAAGCAGTACACAATTTTAAGGATCTATGCTGGTGAGGCTGGCTTCTTGGCCTGGAATTCTATTAGCTTCCATGTGCAGACAATGTGATCTTGAACCAACTACTTGACTAATATGCTATCTTACTTGTCCTTGTAAAAGAATGCAAGCAGTTGGGACTATGTTATTGCTAATATTAAAAATGAAACATTAGGAACTGTTTTAGAGTACAGTGTATCTGTTTAATGTATGTTTGGATAGAAAAATTTATGAGATTATGTAACATATATGTAGAACATCAAGACTCTGTGCTGCATTAAGTGAGATGGCTAATGTCTAAACTTCTGACTTGCTAGGAGAGCTGGTTTGGTTCCAATAAAGTTAGTAATCAGTAAAATGTGAAAAATCAGCCTGCATTTGGGGATGTGGGCTGTGGAATTACATTTCAAAGTATGGATGATAGCTGCAGGAGGTACTTGCAACAGCTGGAGTTATTCATTTGAATTAATCTGTTACTCAAGTCAAGGTCTTGGCCTTGGGATTTAATGAGCATGTTCACCTCTAATCTGTAAGTGTTCTGGTTCAGATTATAAACTGTGGTAATTTCATTGCACTCAGGTACAATTTGTTCTGTTATGGAAATTACTGGCAGAAATCATAAATGTTTATGGTATGGCACAAAAATGCCACTACTAAAGTGCAAGCAGAAGTAAGAAATACATTTATTGCCATTAGATATCTTTAGAAATGCTTCTCAATGGCTGATGTACGCATGGCTGTATATCCGAAGCACTGCTTGATACCTTCTGTGAACATTTCTGTATGCCAGCTTGTTATGTCATATGCACACAATTTAATGTACTTGTGCTGGGGGTTATGATTTGTTATTCCTCAGTGTGCCACAGTGATTAAATTTCTTATTGCTAGTAAATTTCTGGGTAATAGTAACTAATGTCCTTGTTCTAGCTGACCACTAAACCCTATTTCATACTAAAGATGCTTTTCCAGTACAACCTCAAAAGAGAGTTTACAGAATTTGTAGTCTGAACTCTAATTTTGCATTTAGAAATGATCTATTTAAGCATGTTGCTATAGTTCTTATATATATTTAATTTTGAGTTACTTATGATAACTATAAATAGTTAACAATTTACATAATGTTTTTGGTAAATAAGATATCAAATGGCAAGAAGAACTATGTTTAAATTATTCTGCAGACGTATCTGTTAAAAACAAGAAAAGACATTGTTTAGGTTTAATTCAATCTAAAACATCACACACAAAAGTATTTATTTCCACTACTGACCATCAACAACAAAAGATTCCTATAAACAGATACTTGCATACTCTTGCCTTACACCCAGCCCACCCCCTTCCCTTCTGGTATAATGCTACAACTGATCTTTGGTGTATGTGACAGTATTCATGTCACACTATATGCTACCAACTGAGACATGATCAGCTTTATGTTTTATTTATTTATCTGTTAACTGGCTTAGTCCCTCTAGGCTAGAGTCCTCTTTTCAAGGGAGACCTGTGATGGTATTCATTCTACAAGGGGAAATTTGGCGAGGGCATCATAGAGCTTCCCTTACTTTTTTCAGTTAGTCCTGTGTGATCTCTTACATACACGTGAGCTACCACTAACTCAAGCAGATAGGGCCTTAGTTTAATGTCTCATCTGAAGGACAATGCACACAGGAGTGCAGCACCCACCTTATGTTGCACTATAGAGCAATCCATCTACCTGGTGTGGGAGTAGAACCCACAGCCTTCTGCACCAAAGGTGAGTATTTTATCTGTTACACCACTGACCCTGAGCTCTTATAAAGCCTATCCTCAAAGGTAATATTTTTCTGCAAACCCAATGTCCATGCTTTTCCAGTTTGCTTTTCAGTTCTAATGAATGTGTTTACATGCCCTTACTTGCTGCCCACATTGTGGCCACTGATATTGCCCCTGTGTTAGTTGTTGACAAGTATGTTCTTCTACACTACCTGTAGTATCATAGTAATTGCTAAAACAATGCACATCACCAGAAGGAGTATGGGAGATGAAAAACCTGCCACTGCTGAGTCTAGGATATACATAGGAGGGGCATGATAAAGGGCTAATGCACATTCTTCTCAGAGCAAATACCGAAATTGATGAGGGACACCTGCTCCAGTCTGTGTATTTAACTTACTCCTCTGTAATAATGGTAAATTCACTTGTCTCTAACCCTAGAGAGAATTCTTGGAAGAAATCATAGGTCTTCAATGAACAGGCAGTCTTAAAGTATAGGAAAAATATTCTCCTGAGGAAGGAAGGAAGGAGCTCTAATCTCTCTGAACTGGATTTATCCTACTTACATTTGAAAAAGTGGTAGAACTGTATGAGTTACAACAAGCATTTTGTAATTTGTTTGTGTGTACCTAGTAGAATTTGAACAACTGAGAAATTATTGGAACCTTTTTTTTCACTTTGCCAAGGTAAATCACCATCATGGCACTGTAGTATATGTGCTGTTCTGTGAAATATTGCTGAGAAGAAATTGTAAGATTTTCCTACTTGTTTTTGAAATGAAGCAATTTGTTTACCGCTTATGTTTGAACCTTTTTTCCATATGTTATCACCAAAAAGATTTATTTTCTTCTGAAAGCTACAATCTCTTCTTGTTATCTGCGTAAGAGCAGTAGTACATATCAAAAGTAGTATAAAACCTTAGTAAATTTCTGATAAACACCTAGAAAATGCCGACATTTAGATATTGGAGCTCTTTGTGAAATTATTATTATTAGTAGTAGTAGTAGTATTATTAGTAGTAGTAGTAGGGGCACACTCCGGATATTGGCAAAGGCTCTTGCCACCCCCATAGTGCCTTTTTTAGGCAAGGCTCAAATTCTAAACCTACCACCCTAGAACACAAAAAAGGAAAAAAACTAAGGGTAATGCTGCTCAATGCCAGAAGTCTAAATCTCAAAATGCATGCACTCGAGGCCCTTCTCAGTATGGAGAACATCGATGTCTGTGCAGTGACAGAAACCTGGTTCAAGGCTCCTGAGAGCACCCCAGCACTATCAGGTTTTACCTCTTATCATGCTCCGCCCCAAAATCCGGACAATACCAAGAAAGGAGGGGGGGTATCCATATTCATCAAAGACACCCACACCTCAAGACTGGTGGCAACGCACGATGCATCGGAGACCATCCAGGTGCAATTAACCATAGGCAAGACTGCCCTGCAAATTGTAGCATGTTACAGGCCACCCTCACAAACTCAGGAACCTCACATGGCCTTCCTGAAAACACTAGAGGCGATAAATGTATCACCAAACACCATCATATTAGGTGACTTCAATTACCCTAATATAGACTGGGAACACTATTCAAGCCCAAACACCCTAGCCCAAAAGTTCCTGGAATTCATAAACTCAAATGCCATGGAACAACTAGTCAACAAGAGGAGAAAACATACTTGATCTCATCATCACGAACATGGGAGCACAATGTTCAACACCGGAAGTATACCCCTCACTGGTGAGATCAGATCACAAACTAATCTCGCTGGAGGTCCTCATCCCACCCCACCTGAAATAAAAAGACCACAGTAAAGAACTTCTCAAAGCCGACTTCACACTTCTAAAGACTAGTGTGGTCTCCTTTAAGGCCCCGACGGAAAACACTACTCAAGCCGCTGAATCACTTACAAATGCCTTCTACCAGCACCTGCAGGACTGTATGGATAAGGCAATCCCAAGCAAAACAAAGACTCTTTGTACCAAAGGCAAGCGTCCACTCTGGTGGACCCCAGCCATAAACAAACTCTACAACAAAAGGAGGAAGCTACTACAAGATAGAGCAAAATCCTTAAAAGGTAAGACACCCTTGATCACTATAAGTAAAAACTAAGAGCTCTCATAAAATCATCCAAAGCAAATTTTGAGAGAAAAATAGCTAAAGACTCAAAAGACAATCATAAGGCCTTCTTTAGCTATGTTAGAAACCTGGGAGGAAACTCCCAGATATGCTCAGAACTAGTTCAAAATGATGTGAAGATTACTGATCCTACAGACATTGCCAACATACTGGCTGACAGGTTCAGTGCAAACTTCTCCCCTCCCCAAAAGGAGAGATATCTATACCAAGCGATTGCAGCCCCCAAACATCTCCAACGCCCAAGTGAGAACTGCTCTCCAAAGCAAAAAACACAGCATCCATGGGACCTGATGGTGTCCCCGGCTGTTTGCTCCACGAACTCAACGAGGAATTAAACCCACAGCTAGGACAGCTGTTTAATCATAGTCTTACCTCTGGATACGTATCCAGGGAGTGATGCACTGCAACTGTGGTCCCACTTCACAAAGGCGATGCCTCCACCGACCCTGGAAATTACCGCCCATTAGCTTGACAAGCCTTATCTGCAAAGCCATGGAGAGGATCATAATGGACCTCATAAATAAAGACATAGGGAATTTGCAGACTTTGGATCCATCCCAGTTTGGCTTTGTCAAAGGCAGATCATGCCTTCTAAACTTGGTTGACTTTTTCAAAACAGTCACCAAAGCCATTGATGAGGAAAGGCAGTCCATACAGCCTACCTCGATCTGGCGAAGGCCTTTGATACAATACCCCACTCGGGTATCATTGAAAAACTCATCAGCTTAAATGTTAATCCATACATCACAAGATGGGTTGCAAACTGGCTGAGTGACAGAACCCACAGGGTCAGAGTTGCTGGCGCCATGTCAGACTCAAAGCCTGTCACAAGTGGTGTACCACAGGGCTCAGTCCTGGGCCCACTCTTGTTTGGCATCTACTTTTCCAGTACAAGCAAACACAGGAGGGTTATGGCTGACAAAGTTTGCAGATGACTGCAAACTGGGCCATAGTAGAAAACACATCTGACACAGATATCCTTCAGAAGGGTCTCACAGAAACGGATAACTGGTGCCAGAGCCATGGCCTAAAGTTAAATGCCAAAAATGCATAGTCATACCCTTCGGGAAAAACAAGGTTACCCCTAGCTACCAAATAGGTGGCAATCCACTGAGTACAGAAGAAGTTATCAGGGACCTGGGGACCCAGGTTGATAGTAGTCTGTCATTCGACACCCATGTAGCTAAAGTAGTTAGGAAGACCTTCTACATTGCCCACCTTATCATGAAGGGATTCTCATCTAGATCAAGGGAGGTCATAGTCTCCCTATACTCATCACTCATCAGACCAATGATTGAGTACAATGCCCCATTCGGAATGTATCTGACCCGACACTTGCAGCAGCTGGAGAGGCCACAAAAGTTCCTCACCAAAAGGATAAAGGGTCTCAAACATCTGTCCTATGCTGCCCGACTGAAAGAACTCCAGCTCTATTCAGTCGCACCGCTTGCTCAGAGGTGACCTTTGCCTAACATACAAGGCCATGTCAAACCCAGATTTGATGAATATGCTTCACCTCAAAAAATCTAGATCCGTCAGAGCCACAAGGGCGGGAGACGTAAACCTCGACACGGCTATTAATAGGACGTGCTGGAGGGATAGATTCATCACCCAAAGACTCCCTATGCTGTGGAATAAAATCCCGGTATATGTGAGGCAGAGCACCTCGCTGGCCTTGTTCAAGAGAAATCTTGACCAATGGATGGGAGATCGCAGATATACCCCAGGGATTACCTCAGTGTCACTGCTCAACAGAGGCACAGCAAAATAATGGGTATAGTTCCCCATACTAAAGGGGTGGCGTAAGCCACAAAACTATGGGCTAGGCTTGTAAATGCCCTCGGGCAGATAGCCTAGTATGAACCTATGAACCTATGAACCTATGAACTCCCCAGTGACTGAGAAGACAAAAGATTCACCACTGTTTTTATTTTCTTCTGGTTGGGACAGGACAGTGTTGCTCAAGGGTTTACCTTTCTAAAGGAATTATCAAATTAACACAGTCTTTTCTGTTACAAGACTTGATACTAACATAAATACTCCTCATTAAATGTATGTACTGCAACTTCATAACTATCTTTATGCCGGCATCATGTACTGTGTCTATCTCCAGTGTGAAGAAATAATCAAAGCATCAGTAAAGGCTGCCACAGCCACTGATGAGTACCTGAGCAGATCGGTGGAAAACTGTGGTGCTGTTACTGCTGCTGCTAATCAATATCTGCTTAGTCTTCTCAATGCTAGTGTAGCCTTATGGGAAATGTCAAATTCCAAAATGGGGACAATTTGGAACAGCAGCCTGCTACAGTTTAGCATCAGCTAGCAACTGTTGTGAACCAATAAGTCACTAGGTAGATAATTTTTGATGGCTAGTAACCTCGTGAAGAGGCTTTGCTCAGATGACAGCACTGAGGCCTACCTGATATTGTTCAAGACTCAGAATTACAGAGAGACAGAGAGATATAGAACTGGCCACAGACCAGGTGTGCCAGAATGCTTTCATCTCATCTGAAAGGTAAATCATTGAAGGCATACATGGATGTGGTAGGCATGACACTGTTGCCTATTAAAAACAAAAAACAAAGAAAGACATTTTAGCAAGGGCTGATGACTCACTTGAGACCCAGTCATATAGATTCCAGAAATGGACTTTTAATACAGTTAGCTCTGTTAGGTCATATATGGCAGAGTTAATACATATTCTTATATTGTGGTGTGAATAATATAAACATTATTTTAGAATTCCTGGTTGTTTATAGCTTAAGTGTGGTATTCCTAAATAATTTAAGAAAGTGTGCATCATAGTGTGACCCTACATCCCCTAAACAGATATTTCAGTAGAGCAGTTATTGTTAGCTGAAAGCTTTAAGACTGAATTGCTTCCACCAAAGAGTAAGTCTTCACTTAGATATGCATCTAGGTTTGCCAACAAAAGGCTCTACCAATTGATGCAATTTGAATGTAAATGTGGTTGAAAGGGACATTTAGCTAAGTACTACATAATTAGTGACAGCAATGTTATACCTGTAAAGCCTGCTTAATGCTAGTCAACCCATTGTTAGGCAAACCACACCTGAATTTATGCCCATGGAATGTCACATGATGAATTTTAAGTAACAAAACTCAGCCTTCTGCCATTCTACACACATGCTGTTGCCAAGATTACAAATATAATGAAATTCTAAAGCAGCATGATCACACTCGTGAGAGCTCATTATGTATTTCAGAAGAAAATTATGTTATTTGTGTGCATGGGGACATGAGGAAGTCACCCCCATCTGAAGCAGAAATGTAGACTCCTGTAGGTAAACTGTTCCTTTCAGCTGTTATAGTATCTGATTAAGCCCATCATGTAATAATTAGTAATGTTTCCAACACTTTGGAAATGTTAAGGTTGGGAACAATATATTCAGTTACACATAGGTCAAGTAAAGGCAAAGCTGTCAGTTTAGAAACCCAAAAAGGAATTAAGATTCTGGTATCATTGGGAGATGGCATTGAATTGGACACTGAGTCTGTTAAAATACCCCACTAGAATACAGAATGGTTTAGAGTTATGCATACACCACAAAAGCTACTGGGCAACAGAATGGTGAAAGAAGTCAGGGTATTAAAAATGGCTTTAGAAGACCCCATATTAAAGATTTAGAATGGAGTAGAAGAATGTTGTACTGAGCAAAATAAGAGAGGAAGCCATACCTCTCAACCTGGAGAAACTGAAAATAAAAACAAAGGCCCTTGAAAAAGAAGGACATCCAGATAAAAATCTTGACATCTAATTACCACATGGACATCTAATTAGCATACAACCTGAATACTGAACAGCACATAACTCTTCCAGCTTCCAGTAGGAATGTGGGATATTGCTCAAAAATACATTAAAAAAAAACAGAGGCAGTGTAAAATCTGTAGACTTTAATGAACTGTATCAAAAAATCAGAAACAGCACCCTCAACCAGCACCCTCTACCAGTAACATGAACCAGTGTCCCACCTCCTCAGCTCAGCACTTTACCTTATCTGTATTAAGCTGATATCATGATAGGCTTATTGCAGATTCACACCCCGCAAGCTCTTCCACTGAAGAGCAAAAAACAGACAAAAAAAATCCAGATGTTGCCTCTAGTGCCACCAACCAGGTGGCCAGCTGTACAACACCCTTCCCCCTCACTCCTGCCTAGCTATTCAGGTCCCATTTCTTTGCTATTCTACTGACCCTGCCCCTTTTATTAAAATAAGTAAAAATGATTTGTTTCTTATAACTGTCGCAAACTGCTTGCTAGAAATGTAACAAACACTTGCTACAGTTTATACTCTGCATGGAGTACTATGATGCTCATGTTTTACTTACAAAAAAAAATCTTTTTATAAATTGTAGCAACGAGTTGCTACAGTTTATACTCTGCCTGCACACAACACTACAGCACTAGTTAAAAAAAGCTTATTTTCTAACTTTTAAACTGTAGCAAACTGTTTGCTACAATATAGCAAGCAGTTGCTACAATTTAGATGACACACAGAGCACTACAGCACTCAGGTTTGACTGCAAATGCCATATCGGCTTTTAAAATCCTGTATTGCAGTAAAGAAAGACAGATTGGGATCAGATGGTGATTGCGCCCCAACACTTTGTGCCTAGGGTAGTTACACTTCTCTCCCGTCATAGGTTTTCTATGTAATAGAGAACTTCAAAAATTATATGTGTTGAGGGGGATTCAGAAAATAGTGTGAAGGGATAAATTGAGCATACTCCAAAAACAGAGACATCCTAAATCAGGCCTGACAATAAGAATGTTTCTCCAAAATAGGAGCAGTTGAGAGGTCTGGAGGAAGGTCAACAGAGAAGTTTGAAGTTTTTATATGATCTCCCTATACAGAAAGCTAAACAAATACAGAACATGACTCTTAAAGCCAGACCTAGGGTTAGTGAAGATTAGCAGGAAAAAGGGAAATTGTCAGTACCACAGCAGAAGATGTTTTTCAGGGTTACTATTTTATTGAGGATGAATTTGATGAAGGAGAATAACTGTGTCTGTATTTGTTGGAGATGGAACTACACCCAACAATTCACATCAGACTAAAGATAAAAATAGTATAGCAAAACTGACCTGGATGACCTCCATATAAATTATAACAATTTTAAGAAAGCTGAGTGGGAGGATGGAATGCTAATTAGGGCCAGAGGCAAATCATAGTGAACATGGAAGAGGAGACAATTGAATAAAGCAGGCATAATTCTTATCCATACTTTGAGCTACATAATCATTTTCACTGCAAAATAACTCAATAAAAAGAAGTAATATTGATTCAGTAATTTGTATCTAAAGTGCTTTAGAGACAGTGAAGCTAGCCCATAGTCACATTTTGGGTGGTCATTTGCAGAGGGATAAGCCTAAGGCTAGAGTTCTTAGCAGATTTTACTGGCCTGTAGTCATGAAACAAATACAATCTTTTTGTGCAGCCACTCCAGAGTGCCATAGGACAGCTAACCAAGGGGGTTACAAAGCCTTTTGTACTTTTACCTGTAATACAGGTACCATGTGAGCCAATAGCCTTGGGCATAGTAGGTCCACATATGAAGCTGAATAAAGATCATTAGTACATATTGGTAATTATTTACTGCCCAAATAAGTTTCCAGAAGCAGTGCCCTTGAAGAGGCAGAATGTCAAGCAAGAGAACTGGTGCTACTGTTTTAGAGAGTAAGTGTTCAATGAGAAATCCTTAATGACCTGGCTAACCTACTCATATCTAGTGCAATGCTGGAACTATGCCAATTCTTTAGGGTGAAACAGTTATGAACATCAATATATCTTCCACAAATGTATGCAGTAGTTGAACATTTTAACAAAACTTTAAAGTGTATGTATTTTCCAGAAGAACTTAAAAAAATCCATATTAGGGACACTTATTTAGGTATGTCTGTTTCACTGAAACCCTTCATGAGCTTAATATGTTTTTATAATACATTTACTATGTTTTGCATGTAGAAAATGTATATCTTTGTTTATGTGAGTACGCCAAGGATTATCATTCAATATAGAAAGGATAATCAAACCTCATCAATTTATCCCAGTTTACTCTCCCACCAAATGTGCTGCTTAGGATTTAAGTTAGCTGTTCAACTATCAGTATCTGCCATTAATGTCACCTCCAAAGTTGAAAATTTGAGACAAACAATATCACATAATTTTGCCAGCTAACGACTTCCTTTAAATTTGTTCTGAATCTGTTATCAATACCTGATTTCTTAACTTACACCACATTTTAGGATAACCACATATACATCCAGATCTGTTGGTGCCAAAGTGAGTCATGTATAATGTCCCTTTTCTGAGCTGGGCCTCACATCTCCCACTGAGTTCTGATCTTTGTCTTCTTTAGATGCATGTCAGCCATTTTTATAAAAATGCCCCTTATGCCCTCATTTTTTATCTCTCATTTGTCCTCTGCCTTGTTAATGTCATTAGTATTAATCATCATTATTATTATTATTATTATTATTTGATTAAAACCCTATTTCATCTACAACCTGAGCAAATATGGTAGAGGGAGATACAATATATATATATATATATATATATATATATATATATATATATATATATATATATATACACACACACACACACACACACACACACACACACACACACACACACACACACACACAGTGTAGAGTGATCACTCATTCAGCATGCTTTAGGAAAGAACATGGGAATCAACAGAGAACAATCCATACAGACATGTCAATAACTTCAAATAGGTGTTTATTGCAAAACAGACCTTAACCATGGAACCTGGAGGTTTGAATCAGAAATTGTAAGCACAGAGTTACCACATTATCTTAATTACCCACCTCAGCTAATAGTTTCTAGATAGTGAAAAGTAGTTATTTCCTTGTAGGTGTTTTGAGATCATTTCCCTTTATTCACTTTAGATCATGTTTATCATCTGTAATATCCATATTCCTTGTTTACTGTTTTTATTGCTAATTTGTAGTCAACAGTGTTATTCTTTAACATGTAATCTTTGTGAAAAAATGATGAATTTTATTTATTTTAATTTGTTAATCAGGGTAGAGCACTGATCACAAATTACCAATGTCAGTCTTGGCCCAGGGAAAAAGTACAGCAGTGTACTCCAACTGAGAGAGGATGATTCCTTTACTGGTAGATGATCGATTTGCATAGAAATGGTGACAGTTTGTGGGTCCAGAATAGCAGTGAGTACACTTTTTTCTTGGTTAAGCCAGGATAAAATGTATGGCTGAGAGATCTGTCTAGCAATACACGCAGGTATTGGAAAGTGCTAGTATTTACCAAGATAATGTTTTTCATCAAGGAATTGTAGCTGAGAGTGAGTTTTGGGAGGTTTCTGTTTAATACCAGAAAGCATGTTTTTTGTTTGTGTCTTTGTTTGTTTTATTTATTTTTTTGTTATGTTTTAGATGTGTTGAGTGGTAGGATTTTGTTTTACTACATTGTATATACCTCTCAACCTCTTAAAACAAGAAATCTGGACAAAGCCATGCATAAAAGTAGGACAGAGGCACAAAAATAGGGCCAATTTTTAAATATTGCTCTTACAGACTGAGAAAGTTGATATAATAACAGGTTTTTCATTAGCATGATTTTTTTAAAGGGTATGAAGTGTGAAACTCAAATGGCTGTCATTATTTTCTAACTTCAGTATTTAATGATTTGCCTCTAATTCGCCATAAAACCACAATTTTATGAAAATGGACCACAAATATGAGGAAAAAATATGGACATTCTGCAAAAATCTGTACAGTTGAGAGGTATGAATTGTATAAAGGAAAGGAAATCAGCTCGAAGTTCTTTTTTGGAGTGCTGTGAGGAACTGATTTGACCTTGATGTCATCTACATAAAATAACAGAGAAAAGTGAGGGAGATAAGCGGAAGTTTATTGACAAAGATGAAAAATAGGATGGGGGGGCAGGCATAGAGCCTTGTTTAACACATTTTCTGAGTTTAGTTAAAGGAGACAGTAAAGATTGGACTTAGTAGAAAGTTGGTTAGACAGATAGTTCTAGAACTATTGAGTGGTATCTGGGCTAATTCCCATTTAAAGTAGGTGATTTAAGAGGATTTTGTAATCCAGTAAATCTAATGCTTTGGAGGGGTGAATAAATACAGTGCCAGTCATTTTGCCTTTGTTTTTGCCTAGAAAGATTTAATCTGTGAGAGTCCAAAGTGCTGTTATTGATCTGCACCCTGACCAAAGCCATATTGTTTGTGTAACAGAGGATTGTATTTGTTAATGCATTTTATTAGTTGTGTGTAGTTGAGTTTCTCCAGCATTTTTCCGAGGGTGATAAGAATGGAAACTGGTCAGTAATGTAATGGTTTGGAGGGATTAGTTTGTTTTGGAAGTGGGTTAAGTAGAACAGATTTTCCATATTGATAACATAGTGTTTTGTGTTAGGCACAGATTGCATATATGTTTGGTGGATGCATATATAAAATATCTGCAAATGTATAAGAACCATGGATGTGTGCTGTCTGATTCTGGGGCAGTGGCGGCTCATGCTATTGGACTACAGGACTGCAGGCCCCCCCCCCAGCTGTAAACAAAAAGAAAAAAAATAATTGTTAGAGAGTCCCGCAACTCAGTGCATGCATGCATGCTTGGAACTTGAATCCAGATTGCTGGATTAGGAAAGAAGTTCCCCAGCTGTAAAAAAAAAAAAAGAAAAAACAAAATTAGGAAAGAAGACATCAGTCAACAGATGCCCCAAAGGTCTATGCGGTTACAACTGCATAGACTGGAAGAGGATTGGACTGCAACCTCTGCAGACTGTGCGTGCGCAGAAGAGCAAGCTAGATTCAGCGCATGCATGCTCGGTGTTTCCCGGCTGGGACTTTGAAATTTGCATACATGGGAAACAGAGCTTTGATGTTTCTGGGACATTTTGCAACAGGACAGAGCTGGGACTTTGAAACAGGGCAGATTGCATGGGACTTCAAATTGTGTTCTGGGACTTTGAAACAGGGCAATCAAGTTGGATTGCATGGGACTTGATTTCAAACGCAGGTAGTGAGGTGTGTGTGTGTGTGTGTGTGTGTGTGTGTGTGTGTGTGTGTGTGTGTGTGTGTGTGTGTGTGTGTCTGTCTAAAATGCCCCAGTTAACTATAACTGGTGGCTAGAGAGAATAACTTGGGCTCAAACCCTGTACCTTGGGGTAGGTAGCAAGGACCTGAATTCTCTATCCACCACCCCTTGTGAAAAGTGTTCTGATCTTTGCCTCATATTTTTGTTCTGTTCTGTTCCTCATAAAATCTGTGGTTTTCCGGATTTTGAAATCACTAAATTATGACAGACATTTGAATTTCAGACTTCATATTCTTCAGAATGTACATGGTAACACAAAAAAAGTTTATAAGATCAATATTTGAAATTTGTCCCTATTTTTGGGGTCGTCCAAGTTTTTTGTGCTAAGAGGTTGAGAGCTATGGTGAGAACTGAATTCACTGATAGCCATTTAAGTTTAAGTCTTCCTGTCTTTCAAGAAACAGCTGATAATGAAGTCTGCTTGCATTGTTAATAGCACAACAGGTAGTGTGCTTGCTTTCAGTGCAGAAGGCTGTGGGTTCTACTCCCACAGTATGTAGATGCATTGCTGATACTATACTGTGTTGTACTTTTAAAGGGGGTGGATGCTGCAGTCCTGAGAATGTCCTTTTTGGCGGAGATACCTAGTAACTATGAACCTGTTATCAGTTTGCCATCCATTCCCTATTGCAATATTAGTAGCTTATCATTTTTTAATGTAACATAGGCAATTTATTCCTCAAGGGCAACAAGAACTTTATCTGTAGATGAAACATTGAAATATAAAGTTGTTTGCTAGCAGCAACATCTTCATTAGTTACAGATCTCTTTAATGTGGAATTATTTAGATGACTTTTACTTCTGCAAGATTGTGCATATTTACAGATACTGGTGGATTGTAGAAGTTTGAGTAGACTTTTATGATGGAAATGTTCTGAATTGGGAAGTTTTGTCATTATTGGTGCATGCATTTTGTTTCATTGTTTACTGGAAAATGTTCAAAACAATAAATTTAAAACACTCTCTAACAACTGTACTGTATTATACAATAAATATAATTTAATACAATTAGGAAGGTGTATCAAAAACACATGTATGCTTCATGCGCAAGAGGCCTATGATTTGAAAATAGCCCAAAGTTAATCTTTATCTGGCACTAGCCAGGTGTATTTTCTTTGAATGTGGGTTTCAATGCTGTTTCAATTAATGTGAGTTTCAAGGGCAGAGAAGTTTTAATGCTAATTCTATTTTCATTGTGAGACTGCATTGCTTTGTTTAGCAGATGTCTATTAGTGCTTGTGCTGTAAAATGTAAAATAAAACTTTTAAATGAAATCCAAATCATCATAGAAGTAAAGCAGTATGCACATTACAGTGTTTATGGTAAATGGGGTGAAATAGCAAAGAAATGGGGCATTGGAATGGCTGCAGGGGGAGGCCCCATTCAGTCATGATTTTGTGAGGGGAAAGGGTGGCAAACTCAAAGACAGCCCCGGCTGAAATATACCTCTCAACTGTCCAGATTTTCAAAGAATAAATAGATTTTTGCTTCTTGTTTCTGGTTTGTTCCTTATAAAATTATTGGTTTTCTGGCAAATCATTTAGGAATGAAGTCACTAAATAATGACAGACATTGAGTTTTAGACTTCATACTCTTCAGAAAAATGCATGCTAAAGCAACACCTATTATTCTATCAACTGTCTATGTTTATACAGTAGCAATTTTTAGTACTGTCTGTATGTTCCCCCAAAATATTTAGCCTTGTCCAGATTTCCTGAATTAAGAGGTTGAGAGGTAAGCACAAATAAATCATTTTATAGAATTAGGTATATCCAAACCTCCAACTGTCCCCGACTTTGGCTCAAAATGTTGCTCTCCCCCTAATAATCCCTCTGCAAAATGGCAATCTTGGAAGAAAATGTGGAGGGTTTACAGTTAATAAATACTTGTAATGATCAGAGTTATAGATTACTTTTATTTCAGAAATGCATGTAGCTTCTCTTATTTTCTCAGCTGCTCAACTTAACAGTACTAATATTAAAAAGTGTCCCTTCTTTGACAGGTACCCAGCTGTATTGTGTGGCCATTTTATATTTTTGCATCACATTTTTGGTCCATTTTTCATAAAATTGTGTTTTTCTGGCAAATTAGTGGCAAATCATTAAAGATTGAAGTTAGAAAATAATAACAGACATTTGAGTTTCAGATTTCATACCCTTCAGAAAATTCATACTAATGTGAGGCCTACTATTCTGTTATCTTTCTAAGTTTATAAGAGCAGTATTTAAAAAATTGTCCTTATTTTTGGGCCTTTGTCCCACTTCTATTTATAGCTTTGTCCAGATTTCTTGCTCTGAGGTTGAAAGGTATAACAAATGTGTCAGGACCATCACCGTCAGCTAGAGACATTTCAAATTGTGACATACTTGTTGCATCCCACTCCCCCATGTAGTGACTCAGGATGTGTCCAAGCAAGGCAAGGAGCAGTTATGCAGTGTAAGTGTGCAGTGTAACCCCCATCCAAGGTAGACACAAGTACTATAGTGGCTTTTCTTCCATCCTTGATTTTGTAGAATATTCTGGTTTTCTGTCATATTTTTTACTGTTGATTTATGCTTATTATTACTCAGAAAGTGCCTATTGCTCTGTGTTTAAGTAGCAATGCTTTAATGACCATCAGGTAAGCTTGTCTGAGATTGTAAGATACAAGTAAGCTTTAATAAACATACTATTAAAGAATTACCAACACTGAAAGCCTTTTTGTTGTTGCCATGCAGACAATATTTACATAACTAGATAACGTATAAGCCTTGGGTATTGAAATGCATATGACAGTATTTGTAATAAAGGACAGGATTATAGTATTTTTAGAAGCTCATTACATTTGTTGGAGAGTTGCAGTCATCTTTGCAGGCTTTACCCGTAAGCTAAACAGAATGCCAATCTATCATGTGTGGTCTTTAACCTGTGCAATAATCCTTTAAGCAATTTATCTTGAGCTTGTTTCTTGTTTGCCGTTCATTTTTTACTTTGATCAGCTTTTCCCCATGAAACAAGTAGATAGTTGTCAGGCAGCAGGTCTTTTTTGGATAAGAAACATTTTTACAAGTGAGGGTATCACAGAGATTGCTACTTTCAGTATGTTACTTTGTGCTTTTATAAAGCTGAATATAAATTATAATTAGAACTGCTGTGCAAGGAGAAGTGGTTTGAGTTGAGTGCTGCTTGTTTTTTTATACTTGATTTTGACTGGCATTCCAGTAATGTATTTAAAAAGTAATTTATTTTTTCATGCCTCACACCCTTTTTGTTTCCATCTAGATATTAAGTAAGCTGTCATGTAGCCAATGCATTGAAATACTTTTTTTCTTCTACATTTCATTTTGTCTTGAGTGGACTCTCATAATGATGGTTTGGCACCCAGGGCAGCATATTTAAAGTCCCAGTTATTGTAGTTTTGAGCATAGCTCCACCCCTTTCCAGTTGGTCACACCCCTGACAATTGGCCCCACCTATTAAACTGTTGCCTGCAGCCCCCGTTTGATTTGAAGTTACCAGACGCCACTGTTCTGGAGAGCTGTCTATATGTACTTGTGCAAGTAGTGGTCCAGCGTCATTGCTTTTGATGTGTTTAAAGTAGAACAGTTGAATGAAGGAAGGAGGTTTGGTAGAATAAGGCTGGGATATGATACTGTTAGATACTGATGGGAGATTGCTAAATTAAATGAAAAAGTCAGCGAGTGTAAACTTCTGTGTGAGATTTTGTTGGGTTGATGAGGCTGACCTACCCTTTAACTGAGTGACTTCAACCATGATCTGTTTAGGACTTTGACAATCAAAAAGCACAAATAAGTTATATTCTGCTGACTGCACCATTCTCACTGGTGTGATTCATTGTTGACTCACTATTCTAGTCAGTAACTTCATAATCAGCCTGTAAAAAACTTCTATTTTTGCAGTTACGTCAGTCATAATCCAGAGCTAAAATATATACTACAGTTCTCTGGCTGGTGATGTTAGCAATTTTATGTTACGAATAACAGTAAGCCTCTCTTGTATTCTACACATATACTTTCACAACCCTCCCTCTAATTACTTTCTTCTGAATCTGAATCTGACTGGAGCCCTAGGTGGTTATCAAGAAATGTGTGTGTGTGTGTGTGTGTGTGTGTGTGTGTGTGTGTGTGTGTGTGTGTGTGTGTGTGTGTGTGTGTGTGTGTGTGCGTGTGTGTGTGTGTGTGTATACATACATGCACTCAGACTTGGAATTTAAGCTGTCCTTCTTTATTAAGAAATACCACCAATTTGGCCTTACCAACTAAAACAGCTGAGTCATGCTTAGTAATTATGAAGAATGCTTTCTGAAAAAATTGCAAAGTTCCTTGACTAAGGTGTATTTTCTGTTATCACAATCATTTCCCTGAATCATCAATTTGGGAAACTTCATAGCAGATAGTAATGACCCCATGGCTGCTATCATAAGAGTTTTCTCCCCATACATGGAGCATGCCAGTCTCACGGAGTTCACAATCTGTCAGCAAACACTATCCATCATAATAAACAACAAACATCCGTGCCTGCCTGTTGTTGCTTGACTACCCAGCAATGTAAGCATTGCTATACACACTCCTCTGATATATCTGAACATTTTTTTGTGTTTCCTGCTGCACATGAAATGTTCACTTCTTCTTTTGGTTTTTTCCCGGTTAGGGGTCGCCACAGTGGATCACCTGTCTGCTCATGATTGGCAGTGGAGTTTTACAGTGTTGAGTTGCCAGCCCGGCGCCCAACCTTCCACAGAAGGAACACACATGCACACACTCCTAGGGCCAATTTAGAGTGTCCAATCCACCTAAAGCATGCTTTGGGATGTGGGAGGAAACCCACGCGACCACAGGGAGGACATGCAGACTCCACACAGAAGGCACCCCAGCCGAGAATCGAACCAGAGAACCTCTTGCTGTGAGGCGGCAACGCTAACCGCTGCACCACCGTGGCCACCCTTGCACATGAAATGTTCAGTAATACTTTCTAATTCACTAAACTGCATAAAACTTCATATCTTCATAGAATGTTACTTTATTACTTTTGTTTAAAGTTTCAAGTGCAATAATTACATCTTTTTCTATTTTATTTCTGTTTGCCCTACCTTGTTTCTCTTCCTTGGTTTTTATACAGGTAACTTACTTATAATCTATGGAAAAGTAACTGAATATAAAGTCATATGTAAATTTTATTTCTTTTCCAATGCTTGAACATAGATTATACAATGCAAAAGATATGAAGGAAGGTATGACTGTAAAGCTAGCATGCATCTCGAATGTCCAGATTTTCTCTATGTAACAAATGTAAGAGGAAACGCAGTGCAGTTTCGCTGATAAGCTGTTTAAAACTTTAATATATGAAGTCAACTTACACACACATAATAAAATAGAATAACGAAAACTTTTCGTCTATGTTACAGACTGACAAAAATAGTTGAGCGCTTTCAAAAACTCTAGTTTGTAAGTTTTATTATATATTTTTAAGTGAAGTTTATTTTTATTAATAAGATATATTTTTTTGTGAATTTATTAATAGTCCAGTGATGGTTTTTGGTAGTTGTCCTAACATAAATTATTATATTCTCGTTAACAAGTAGCAAAATATATATTTATTGAGCATTTGTATAATATTTCTTTTGTAACTTATATACACATAGTATACATTCTCGTTGTATATTATTAGTTAGGAATTGTGCGTATATGGCTTTAAATGCACCAAAGGATTTTGGCGCCAAAAAAGTTATTCAAATGACAGAAATTTAGGGTTAATTAGTTCTGATGAAGCCTATGTGAATTAGTTGAAAGCGCTCAACTCTTTTTGTCAGTCTGTAACATAGACGAAAAGTTTTCATTATTCTATTTTATTATGTGTGTGTAAGTTGACTTCGTATATTAAAGTTTTAAACAGCTTATCAGCGAAACTGCACTGCGTTTCCACTTACATTTGTTGCATAGAGAAGATAGCACAGTAGTAGTTTAGTTCATTTTGTTGCAACGTTGTATGTGTTTCGAATGTCCAGATTTTGTCAGAGTGTGTAGATCTTTGCCTTATATTTTTGATCTGTACTTAATAAAAGTTATGGATTTCTTGTAAATCACTGAGGATTGAAGCCCCTAAATAATGGCATACATTTGAGTTAAAGGCTTCATATCCTTCAGAAAATGCATGTGAACACAGAACACAAAATTCACTGTTCTAGCAACTTTCTAAGTTTATAATAGCAGTATTTAAAATCTATCCCTGATTTTGGGGCTTTGTTTTCCCATTATGTTTCTTGCACTTAGAAGTTGAGAGGTCTGAAAACTGGTGTCCACTCCAGGTGGCCCTTGATTATGCCTACCTCTTCAGCTTTGCTATTAAGGCCATGGTCTAAGGGATATATATTGCGTAAACGCTAAGTCTTCAGCTATACGCACTTATCTATTATCTAAATCCTGCACTTTTTGTATAAATTCTAGCATACAATCTTCCTTATTTCCTCTTCTGTTCTCTGACTTTGGAGATTCCTTATGAGACCTGGACAATTTCAAGAACACAGAAAGCACTGTTCTGTCTTTTTTAACTGTCCCTTCATAATCTGGTTTATTTTGAATTTCTTCATAATTTCTGAACTATATTTTACCACTTTTCAATCTTACATTTTACAGCCTTAGCTTTCAAGTTTCCTGTTTGATTATTCTTGTAATTTTCATGTGGCAGTGTTAGCTTCTGTCCATTCCACATATCCCAGACTGCTACTTGAAGTTCTGTCAACCCAGTCAGCATTTCAGTGGTGCTTACAATTAAACAGACATGAACAAAATGTATTTCTTTTTAGTCTTGTTAATACATGAATACTGATACACTCAGTGACAAAGTAAAGTACGTCTGCAAAATTGTGAATACCCCTATTGGAATATTTCAAAAAATAGTAGAAATTACATTACTCTATAATTCTACTGTTTTTATAATAAGTATTCAGACTGATAAATCTTATTGTCTACATACCACACACATCATATAACAGTCCAGCAGTTTTATCTATAATATCTAATTACCTCCCTATTAAACCTATCCCTTCCTCTCTTTAAGCCAACTCTTTTGGAAGCTGCCTTATTGTTTACTTTTCAATGTTGAAGTTTCCTTTATTGTATAGATTTCACATTTTGCCTTTATGCTCATGGCTTTGTTGTTTTCACCTATCCTTGCCTATTAGGTATTTTTACTATGAGATATTGTTCTATTCCGATAGATGTTCATCGTGTTACACTGCTGCAGTCATCACACTTGGGTTATCCTGCCATCAGGCGATCACACAGTCGGCCAGAGTTCCAAAGTCTTGGTCCGGCGTCAGTTGCTGTCACTTCTTCCCTGACGTCAGTGCGCCAGGGGTATATAAGATGCATCCGACACCATTTTCTTCAGTCTTTCTTGCTGCGCGGTGCCCGAAGCAGAAGCAGTTCACAAGTGCCGGTCGGCCGACTCCTGAGATTTTTGAAGTTGAATTTCAGATCCGAAGTCTTCAATAAAGCTAAGTACCCCGTTGGGGAAACTTTTTTCTTGCCTCAGACCGATGTCAGAAAAAGTCAACAATTGTATTTCTTGTGGGAAGCAAATACCTCATAAGGACTTCCACTCTTACTGTATTCCATGCCTAGGCCCTGATCACGACGTCACTAGTTCATAGGTTCATAGTTGTCGGTTTTGTGCTAGATTTAACAAAAGCACTATAAAAAAAGGTTTGATTTTACTTTGCACTACTTTGGCCGAAGGTTCAATTATACTATGCCATCGGATCAACTGATGACCGCAATTCCGAAAAAACGCAAAGACAAGGATAAAGACAGGCCTCCGAGGTCCAAAACCGATGACGAAACCTTTTCTAGGCCAGTCGCCGGTTCGCTGGTTCTCAGTGAGGCACTTTCGCAGCCCCTGACACCCGCTACCTCAGAACCACAGGCCGCCTCCGACTCCCACGTGGAGACAACTAGGTCTCTGGAAACTTAAGGTATTGGGCCTACGGAAACTAATCCCTCAGATGGGTCCGGAGCTGCTGAGCAGGCACTGGCTTCTGAGGGTGTTTTCAGACCTTCACAACATACCATTAAAGACAAAGAAACAAGTACAGCATTCTCCTGAACAGTCCTCCATGCCTAAGAAACAGATTCTTAAAATGGCCGAAGACCTCATTACTCTAATCAGGGGTTCCCATCCCCCTCCTGAGAAAAGACCTAGGCAGGATACAGACTATGACTCCTCTGATCAGGTTTCCATTTCCTCTGATTCCTCTTCAGACCAGGGATACCCTTTACCCCCCTATGAGGACTCTGATGCTGAGGAATCTATCCCTTCAGCCTCTCCTCCTGAGGATTACTCTTTTGGGGAAACTTTACATAGCATGAGGGAACATTTCCATTGGGAAAGTCAGGAATACTCAAGAATCCAAGAAAAGGCTTGGAGATTTCCTCTTATTGCCTCAGCACAGGCCCTGGCTATTCTGCCTGTACTAGACATTGTGGATGATGTGTTCTCTAAATCCAGCTTATCTCCTGACTCTTTGCCCCCTGCTCCAGCCAAGCCAGATAGGTATTATAGAGTCCCTGACTCTCACAAGTTTCTATACAAAAACCCTTCTGCTGATCCAGAAGCTATTTCCCAGGGTCCAAAAGGGGGTTAAGGCTTCCATTGCAAAAAATCCAGTACCCTCTGACAGAGATTCCAGATGGGGGAAGAAAGTATACATGTCTGCAACTTTAGTAGTAAAAGATTTGAATTGCCAGTTTCACATGCTTAAGTACCAACAATATTTAATGGCTCAGTTAAAACAGAAAATGCTTGCTAGCTCAGAAGCTCCCGATTGTAAAGAAATTCAGGATTTATTGCATGCAGTTGAACAGGTGGGAAAACATACTCTGCAATGTGGTTTTGATTCTTTAGAGGCCTCTTGTAGAGCCGCAGTTACAGGTTCTGTTATTCGAGGACATGCTTGGTTAAAAGAACAGAGTTTACCTGAACATGGTAAGGCAAAGTTATTGGATGCTCCTTTACAACATGATACCTTGTTTGGTGTTAAGGCAGAAGAGGTGTTAAAGAAAATGGAGGATAAAGCTAAATCTATGCAAACAGTCAAGGATTTCTTACAGGTACAGCCACCTTGGTTTAGCAGAAATTGGCCAACAAAAAATTGGTCCTTTCCAGTGTCAGACAGGCCACAGAGAGGCAGATACAGACGCCCAAGAGGCAGATCTCAACCCCAAGGCTCAAACAGACAATGACAGTGGGGCACCTCAACCCCAAAAGGAGGTGAGGACAAGTCTCAACCTTACAGGAAACAGTCACAATGACTTTCCCTTGCGTACGCCAAGCATGTCCCTTCTGGAAGCCCCCTTAGGGGGAAAACTAGCACTTTTTTCTCAAAACTGGCAAACAATCACCCAAGACAAATTGGTCCTGAATATTGTGTCTCAAGGTTACAGATTCCACTTCCAAAAGGAATGTCAGACCTGCCACAAAATCAATGGGCAGAGGCACAAAAACAAATTTCAGCCCTCATGGACATGAGAGCTATACAAAAAGTACCACAACAGGAACAAGGACAAGGATTTTTCTCAAGACTCTTCCTGGTCCCCAGAAAGGACAAAGCTTGCAGGCCTATACTGGACCTTTCAATTCTGAATACTTACCTGGATATTCCGAAATTCAAAATGTTGACATTACAGCAGCTTCTACCCATGCTGGGCAAGAAGGCTTGGCTTGTTACTCTAGACCTCAAAGAGGCATACCTGCATGTCCCTGTCAGACAAAATTGCAGAAGATACCTCCGATTCAAAGCTGGTACAATGCACTACCAATTCTCTGCACTGCCCTTTGGCTTATCTACTGTGCCCAGGGTCTTCACAAAGTGCCTGGCACCAGTAATTGCATTTTGCAAACAAAAAGGAATTCAAATATATCCATACCTGGACGACTGCCTCCTTCAAGCAGAGACAAAGGACATTCATCTACAGCATCTGGCATTTGTGAAAAGGTTGCTAATTTCTCTAGGGTACACAGTAAACGAAAAGAAGTCAAAACTAGTGCCCTCACAACAGATTACATTCCTGGGTGCCAGCTTAAATACAACAGCCCAGATGGCTTACCTCACGCCAGACAAACAAGTGCAACCAACTCAATATTTTCAACTACTGGCAAAAACGTCCCATCTCCCTGCAAGAAAAATTCTGCAGACCCAAGTATTCATGGTATCCTGCATACTACTAATACCATATGCCAGACTGCATATGAGGAAATTACAACGGTACCTAAAAAGTGTTTGGACTCAACATTTTCACAATCTAGAAGCAGCAATTCCAATAATTCCCTGCCTACAACAGGAGTTTCGATGGTGGGCACAGGCATGTCACCTAAACAAGGGTCAGCCTTTTACCCAACCCACAGCCAGGCAAACTCTAACAACAGATGCTTTGGATTATGCCTGGGGAGCACACATGGCAGGAACATGCATTCAGGGCAAGTGGACCACAGACCAGATGCATCTTCACATCAATCAAAAAGAGATGTTGGCCGTTCAAAATGCCCTAACAGCTTTCAAGGACCTTCTACACCCAGGACAACTATTACTAAAGACAGACAACACCACAGTAATGTGGTACATAAACAAACAAGGGGGCACTCACTCTTATCCCCTATGCAGGCAAGCCATGACCTTGTGGAATACAGCTCTAATATACCAAGTTCACCTGCAAGCACAATTCCTGCCAGGAAAGAAAAATACTCTGGCAGACGACCTAAGCAGAAATATCATGGACCCTCACAAATGGAAATTGAACCCACAAATCTTCAGCATGATAACACAAAAATGGGGATGCCCAGACATAGATCTTTTTGCCTCCCCTCTGAATTGCCAACTACAAAAATTCTGCACAAGGACTTATCACAAACAAGCATGGAAAGTGGATGCTCTTCTGTTCAGCTGGAAAAACCTAAAAGTCTATGCCTTCCCACAACTGCCTCTCCTTTCAAAGGTACTCCTAAAAGCCAGACAAGAAAAACTACAGATGATCCTGATTGCTCCAGACTGGCCACACCAGCACTGGTACCCTATCTTAAGGAACTTGGCTCAAAGCCCACCATGGATTTTACCCCAAATTCCACACCTTCTGGCTCAACAAAACAATCAGATCCTGCACAGTCAGCTCAAAACCCTAAACCTGGCTGCATGGCAGATACTTTAGTCAAACAGGCAACACCTCTCTCTAAAGCTGTTATGGATGTCATTTTGGAGGTCAGGAGGTCTAGCACCAGGAAAGCTTACTCAGAAAAATGGAAGAGATTCTGCACCTGGAAACAAGCTCACAGCCTTGACCCTCTTGTTCCAAACATTCCTCAGATTTTACAATACTTAACTGAGATGCTGGACAGAGGCCTATCCTTTTCATCAATTAAGATTCACACCTCTGCCATTTCTTCACATTATAACATGGATACTCCTTTATTCTCTCATCCCTTGCTAAAGCAGTACCTCAGAGGGGCTAAAAACATAAGACTGCCCCGGAGAGCACCAATACCAACTTGGGACCTCAATTTCATTTTGGAAAAACTGACCCTACCACCTTTTGAGCCAGCCAATACAGCCAATCTAAAATTTTTATCATGGAAAACAGCTCTGCTCCTGGCAGTAACTTCAGCACGAAGAGTCTAAGAGCTACAGGCATTAATGGCAGTGGAACCTTTTATAATTTTTCATCAGGATAGGGTATCTTTAAGGACAAACCCTACCTTCATGCCAAAGGTGGTATCTAGTGTGGCTCTTAACCAAACCATCCATTTGCCTACTTTTTATCCAAACCCCCAAAATAAAGGGGAGAAACTTCTGCATTCTTTGGACATACACAGGCAGCTACGCTTCTACTTGGACAAAACAAAAGCTTTCAGGAAAACTGATCAACTGTTTGTAGCATATGCTGCAGGATCACAAGGTAAGGCTATCTCAAAGCAGACTATATCCAAATGGATAGGGCACTGTATTCAGTACTGCTACACACAGCATGGAAAATCAGTCCCTAATAACATTAGGCCTCATTTTCAGAGGAGTACCTACCAAGGAAATGTTGGAGGCTGCAACTTGGAGTTCAGTGCACACCTTCATCAAGCATTACCACCTGCCTCTTTACTCTAAATCCAGAGCAGGATTTGCCACTGCAGTTCTGCAGGGCCTCTTAGCCAATCCTAACTCTTTATAGACCAGCCACCCAAACTTAGCTTTGGGATTCAACCCAAGTGTGATGACTGCAGCAGTGTAACACGATGAACATAGTACAGTTTTGTACCTACCATAAATGTAGATGTTCAAGTGTTCACACTGCTGCAATCCAGGTTACCCTCCCTCCATCCCCTCTGAACTAGCTGGACTTATCTATACCCTTCTATCCTATACAACCTTTGGGGTGTATTTGCTGGTAACTGAAGGTATTGTTTTTATTTTATATGTATATTATTGATTAGCAATATGGATTGCCTACCCACTTGAGGGCACCTGACATCTGGGGCAAGAAAAACTGAAGAAAATGGCGTCGGATGCATCTTATATACCCCTGGCGCACTGACGTCAGGGACGAAGTGACAGCAACCGATGCCGGACCAAGACTTTGGAACTCTGGCCAACTGCAGGACCGCCTGTCGGCAGGATAACCCAAGTGTGATGACTGCAGCAGTGTGAACACTCGAACATCTACATTTATGGTAGGTACAAAACTGTACTTTTCTGTGCTCCTTATCCCCTCTGAAAATATGCACTACCCAGCAGGACTAACCGAGATAACAAAACATAAATAAAATAATTACATAAGAAAATGCATATAGGACCACACTTATAACAAGTTTATGTGGGATCACCTCTATGGACTGAAAACTTGAAGGCAATGTCTTTTTTTATACTATATAAACCTTTATTTGACTGAGGCAGAATTCCTATGTTCTCTGAAAAAGATGTTTGTTTAAGCTGCAAATTCTAGGAATGCTGCAATTTAGCCAAAGAGAATAGATACTTACTAAATAGATAGCATAGTGTTTTTTATGAATGCTGCTTTAAATATCTTCTGCAAAATTAGTTACTATGTCCAAGATGGCTCCCTAGGACAAGCATAAATATTTATCACACATGACTAAGGGCACATTTAGTGGAATGAGCCTGATTAGAAATGACAGTGTACCAATTTAGCACAATGAAATGCATTTGCCACAACACAGCCAGCATTGATATCATCTCTGGTGACAAGTAGTAATTACAGCTATTTTATTTGAAAACATTCATCTACAAAGTCCCAAAACAGAGGGCTGGAAGGACTCCAAGTTGTATACTTTCTTCAGGGATTTACATTTCATGGAAATGTTTCTAAAGCTTTGTACTCTGTGGAAACCCTATTCATAGAAATTACTGAAACATTTGTTTACCTCAAATAGTTCAGAATCAAATGATATTGGTAAACAGAGAAAGAATCACTACTGTTTCACTCTAATGTGTTTTTTTCTCCTATCACAGGACAACAAATGTGTCTCGACGAGATTTTCAGACTTCATATACATTTAATCCTTCCAATTACCTCTATGTGTTAAATATTTTAACAATTTCACTAGGCAGTTGATTGACCCACAAAGTATCAGTGAAATAGCACATGATAATAAATGTATTTACCCTTGAGAATAACATTTAAAGTAATACAGCTGTGCTTTCATGCATCGGATATAAAGGAAGTGTGACAGCTTTCATGTGCAAAATGGGAAATATAGCTTTAAATGTGTATTATGTCTTTGTATTGTCACAACAGTTAGGCAGGAAACTGGCTACATTATACAGATTAATGAGGCAATAATTGTCTTTGTCCTGTATAAAAGGCTATAGCCCAGAAGGCAGAAATGATGAAGTTATTCACTAAGGTTGAAGGATCCCTGTAGGGTAGAGCAGAGGATCTGCCTGAAGATGTGAGTCTCCTTGAAATAGAGTGTCCAGTTAAGGCCTGTTATGGATGTGGCCTGAAGGTAGAATTGCTTTTATGGACTGAAAACCTGAAGTCGAGGCATTGTGTGGATACAGTAAATACTTTTGAGCTTAACTGTGCAAAGGCAAATGGGCTGTTTTTCATTTAATCTTTCAGTAATCTTGTCTATGTTTGTATTTCTACATCCACTGTGATTACCAGAGTTGAAACATTATAATATTAACTATTGTTAAACTTGTACTTGTTCGTCAATTCATGTAATCACACTTGGGGAATTAAATAAAACACTAATTTTTTAAAGGTATTTTTAAATGGTTGCCTTAGTAAAATTGTGTGTGTGTGTGTGTGTGTGTGTGTGTGTGTGTGTGTGTGTGTGTGTGTGTGTGTGTGTGTGTGTGTGTGTGTGTGTGTGTGTGTGTCTGCACGCGCGCATGCGTGTCTGTGTCTGTGTGTTGCATTTATTATTTAAAGTTTAATTCTTCTGGTGTCCTTAATGAAAAAACTTGTTTTCAGTACTCACTCTTTTATGATGATATTAATTTCACACCAGCATTTCTTATTATTTGTTCATTAAATAACCTTAGTGTTGTTAAGGATTGGCCATGAATTCTTCATTTGGTTCTATAGTATTGAAATAGTCCAAATGTTTTAAATGTAGTCTTGATTCCTATTTAAGGTGCTATTTAATGTGTTTTTAATCTATTTATGTATGTGTTAATTCACTTAAATATACACAATAATATATTAAGCAGAGTCTCATTATCCCCTATGAAAAAAAAATGAGCAACCTAGTATCTCTGCCCTATAATTTATTAACTTATAAATCTTCTTATTCTTCTTCTTTCAGCTTTTCCCAGTTAGGGGTCACCACAGCAGATCACCTGTCCGCTCATGATTGGCAGTGGAGTTTTACAGTGTCAAGTTGCCAGCTCGGCACCCAACCTTCCACAGAAGGCACACACATGCATGCACTTATGCATGCATGCACTTATGCCTAGGGCCAATTTTGAGTGTCCAATCTACCTACTGCATGTCTTTGGGTTGTGGGAGGAAATCAGATCACCCGGAGGAAACCCACATGACCAAAGGGAGGACATGCAGACTCCACACAGAAGTCACCCCAGCTGAGGATCGAACCAAAGAGCCTCTTGCTGTGAGGTGGCAATGCTACCCGCTGCACCACCGCGGCCACCCTAATTTATTAACTTTTAAATAATGGCATTAAATGGACAAAAAATACGACCCATCCAATCCTCAAACCTAATCTCTACAACTTTAGTCTATAAGTAATACAGGAGTTATAAAGCCTTCCTTAGTTTCTCATCCTCTAAAAATGTATGTCAGATCACAAAAGATTATTGGGCAACACCTCTTCTTTCTGGACTAATCTAAATCAGTAACTTCATGGGGAATGATCAGTGTAAACATAGTTACAGGCTTGCTGTTCCTGAACTGTTTGAAAGTTTCTGTGAGGCCATTTTTGCTTGGGCTGAAGGAGGGTCTCTGTGTTCATCAGTGGCAGTGACTAACATTGAGCAGCTTCCCTGCCCCCCGTAGAGGTGGTTACTGACTTGAAACTGTAGTTTTATTGGCCACTAGGGGTCATTTCCATAACTCCTTCATTTGTCCTCAGAGGAGTGGTTTAAGGCAGTAACTTGTAGTTTATTGGCCATTTTGGGTCATTTCCTGTCTTTTCCAGCCCCCTGCTATAAAGCACGCTTTAGTAGCGCATTAAGCGTGATTTAGCTGAGTTGCCATTGTTGCACACTAGGGCAGCTCCGGTTAGAAAGCAGGTTTAAACTACTCGGGCTACCTAAAGTCCACTCTTCAAATTTTCCTTAAAACTACCTTCCTCGAACTATACTACTGATCTAATCAGCGTATCCTATAATTAAAGATCATCTCTACTTGACTCCAAGTAGACTATTCTCTATCTGTTAAACGTAGCACTTGCTCCTACAGTACTTATTACCTTGATCTGGCACTCTTGTCATAGACAGTACCCAGAAAGGCAACCCCCATTTCTCGGTCACCCACGTCCCCGGAATCTTTTTAAAGTTTTTTGTCTATTCCTTCTAGCATGTCGAGGGATCAGTTGCTAGTGTCCTCTCCTGCTCAGCTGGTGAACCTGGGAATATTGAGGCAATGTTACAATTGCCTCATCTACACAGACAACCCTCTCCTCCTCCCACAAAACACAAATACATGCGAGAGATGCAACTATACGGCCAAACTGGAGGCTGAGCTCTCTCAACATAGGACTGGCAAGACCAGTCAGGAGGAGAAGGTTACCACACACACTATAGACCCAGTCTCACATAGTACCATTACAACCTCAAATCATACACATAAACACACAAAGACATACTAGGAGGCTCTGATCAAAAATCTACCAAAACAGCAGAGGCCACCAAAGCAGACACCCAAACAACCACCACCTCAGAACACAACACCTGCAACACATAGACCTCACAGTCAGAGTGTCAAACAGTCACAGCCCTTAGGGCCAAACACAATGCCAGACACACTAGTCATTGGTGACTCCATAGTCAGACACACTGGCGTCCGCTCACCAGACTGAGTAAGGAGAAGGTCACAGTAAGCTGCCTGCTGGGCGCTAGAATCCGCCACATAACGCAAGCACTCAGGTCTCTCAACAGCAGGTACAAATATGACTCATTGTCCACGCTGGTGTAAACGACCTGAGGCGTACCTCCTTGGACTACATGAAAAGAGACATTGAGGAGCTCTCTGATTATGTAGCCCAGGCAGGTATGACCCTGACCTTGAGCAGTATCCTACCTTCACCAAGAATGATGCCACAATACAGAGATAAGATGATCAGCTTTAACAATTGGCTTAAACACTGGTGTCATTCAAAGGGGATCCAGTGTCTGTCTGCCTGGGATGACATGCTGGACAAGCCACGCTGCTTCTGAGGACGGCTTGCACCTGTCACCCTGGGATTCCAGATATTGGCAAAGGCTCTTGCCACCCCCATAGTGCCTTTTTAGGCAAGGCTCAAATTCTAAACCTACCACCCTAGAACACAAAAAAGGAAAAACTAGGGTAATGCTGCTCAATGCCAGAAGTCTAAATCTCAAAATGCACGCTGAGGCCCTTCTCAGTATGGAGAACATCGATGTCTGTGCTGTGACAGAAACCTGGTTCAAGGCTCCTGAGAGCACCCCAGTGCTATCAGGTTTTACCTCATATCATGCGTTCGGCCCCAAAATCCGGACAATACCAAGAAAGGAGGGGTATCCATATTCATCAAGGACACCCACACCTCAAGACTGGTGGCAACGACAATGCATTGGAGACCATCCAGGTGCAATTAACCATAGGCAAGACTGCTCTGCAAATTGTAGCATGTTACAGGCCACCCTCACAAACTCAGGAACCTCACATGGCCTTCCTGAAAACACTAGAGGATAAATGTATCACCAAACACCATCATACTAGGTGACTTCAATTACCCTAATATAGACTGGGAACACTACTCAAGCCCAAACACCTAGCCCAAAAGTTCCTGGAATTCATAAACTCAAATGCCATGGAACAACTAGTCACCATCCCCACAAGAGGAGATAACATACTTGATCTCATCATCACGAACATGGGAGCACAATGTTCAACACCGGAGTGTACCCCTCACTGGTGAGATCAGACCACAAACTAATCTCGCTGGACGTCCTCATCCCACCCCACCTGAAATAAAAGACCACAGTAAAGAACTTCTCAAAAGCCGACTTCACACTTCTAAAGACTAGTGTGGTCTCCTTTAAGGCCCCGAGCGGCGGAAAACAGTACTCAAGACGCTGAATCACTTACAAATGCCTTCTACCAGCACCTGCAGGACTGCATGGATAAGGCAATCCCAAGCAAAACAAAGACTCTTTGCACCAAAGGCAAGCGTCCAGTCTGGTGGACCCCAGCCATAAACAAACTCTACAACAAAAGGAGGAAGCTACTACAAGATAGAGCAAAATCCTTAAAGGTAAGACACCCTTGATCACTATAAGTAAAAAACTAAGAGCTCTCATAAAATCATCCAAAGCAAATTTCGAGAGAAAAATAGCTAAAGACTCAAAAAAGACAATCATAAGGCCTTCTTTAGCTATGTTAGAAACCTGGGAGGAAACTCCCAGATATGCTCAGAGCTAGTTCAAAATGATGTGAAGATTACTGATCCTACAGACATTGCCAACATACTGGCTGACAGGTTCAGTGCAAACTTCTCCCTCCCCCAAAGGAGAGATATCTATACCAAGCGATTGCAGCCCCCCAAACATCTCCAGCGCCCAAGTGAGAACTGCTCTCTCCAAAGCAAAAACACAGCATCCATGGGACCTGATGGTGTCCCCGGCTGTGTGCTCCATGAACTCAATGAGGAATTAAACCCACAGCTAGGACAGCTGTTTAATCAAAGTCTTACCTCTGGATCACGTACCCAGGAGTGGCGCACTGCAACTGTGGTACCACTTCACAAAGGCCCCCCCCCTGAATGCATTTGCCACAACACAGCCAGCATTGATATCATCTCTGGTGACAAGTAGTAATTACAGCTATTTTATTTGAAAACATTCATCCACAAAGTCCCAAAACAGAGGGCTGGAAGGACTCCAAGTTGTATACTTTCTTCAGGGATTTACATTTCATGGAAATGTTTCTAAAGCTTTGTACTCTGTGGAAACCCTATTCATAGAAATTACTGAAACATTTGTTTACCTCAAATAGTTCAGAATCAAATGATATTGGTAAACAGAGAAAGAATCACTACTGTTTCACTCTAATGTGTTTTTTTCTCCTATCACAGGACAACAAATGTGTCTCGACGAGATTTTCAGACTTCATATACATTTAATCCTTCCAATTACCTCTATGTGTTAAATATTTTAACAATTTCACTAGGCAGTTGATTGACCCACAAAGTATCAGTGAAATAGCACATGATAATAAATGTATTTACCCTTGAGAATAACATTTAAAGTAATACAGCTGTGCTTTCATGCATCGGATATAAAGGAAGTGTGACAGCTTTCATGTGCAAAATGGGAAATATAGCTTTAAATGTGTATTATGTCTTTGTATTGTCACAACAGTTAGGCAGGAAACTGGCTACATTATACAGATTAATGAGGCAATAATTGTCTTTGTCCTGTATAAAAGGCTATAGCCCAGAAGGCAGAAATGATGAAGTTATTCACTAAGGTTGAAGGATCCCTGTAGGGTAGAGCAGAGGATCTGCCTGAAGATGTGAGTCTCCTTGAAATAGAGTGTCCGGTTAAGGCCTGTTATGGATGTGGCCTGAAGGTAGAATTGCTTTTATGGACTGAAAACCTGAAGTCGAGGCATTGTGTGGATACAGTAAATACTTTTGAGCTTAACTGTGCAAAGGCAAATGGGCTGTTTTTCATTTAATCTTTCAGTAATCTTGTCTATGTTTGTATTTCTACATCCACTGTGATTACCAGAGTTGAAACATTATAATATTAACTATTGTTAAACTTGTACTTGTTATCAATTCATGTAATCACACTTGGGGAATTAAATAAAACACTAATTTTTAAAGGTATTTTAAATGGTTGCCTTAGTAAAATTGTGTGTGTGTGTGTGTGTGTGTGTGTGTGTGTGTGTGTGTGTGTGTGTGTGTGTGTGTGTGTGTGTGTGTGTGTGTGTGTGTGTGCTACAAGATGCGTCTGTGTCTGTGTGTTGCATTTATTATTTAAAGTTTAATTCTTCTGGTGTCCTTAATGAAAAACTTGTTTTCAGTACTCACTCTTTTATGATGATATTAATTTCACACCAGCATTTCTTATTATTTGTTCATTAAATAACCTTAGTGTTGTTAAGGATTGGCCATGAATTCTTCATTTGGTTCTATAGTATTGAAATAGTCCAAATGTTTTAAATGTAGTCTTGATTCCTATTTAAGGTGCTATTTAATGTGTTTTTAATCTATTTATGTATGTGTTAATTCACTTAAATATACACAATCATATATTAAGCAGAGTCTCATTATCCCCTATGAAAAAAATGAGCAACCTAGTATCTCTGCCCTATAATTTATTAACCTATAAATATTCTTATTCTTCTTCTTTCAGCTTTTCCCAGTTAGGGGTCACCACAGCAGATCACCTGTCCGCTCATGATTGGCAGTGGAGTTTTACAGTGTCGAGTTGCCAGCTCGGCACCCAACCTTCCACAGAAGGCACACACATGCATGCACTTATGCATGCATGCACTTATGCCTAGGGCCAATTTAGAGTGTCCAATCTACCTACTGCATGTCTTTGGGTTGTGGGAGGAAATCAGATCACCCGGAGGAAACCCACATGACCACAGGGAGGACATGCAGACTCCACACAGAAGTCACCCCAGCTGAGGATCGAACCAAAGAGCCTCTTGCTGTGAGGTGGCAACGCTACCCGCTGCACCACCGCGGCCACCCTAATTTATTAACTTTTAAATAATGGCATTAAATGGACAAAAAATATGACCCATCCAATCCTCAAACCTAATCTCTACAACTTTAGTCTATAAGTAATACAGGAGTTATAAAGCCTTCCTTAGTTTCTCATCCTCTGAAAATGTATGTCAGATCACAAAAGATTATTTGGCAACACCTCTTCTTTCTGGACTAATCTAAATCAGTAACTTCATGGGGAATGATCAGTGTAAACATAGGAAGAATACCACTAGAGTACATAGTTATATGTAATCCTTGACAGTTCATATATGTCACATTATTCTCATGTTTATGTACTTTTCACAATCTAAGAACACTTGTAGCCCATTTTAATAATATTGTAAAGAAACTAATTAAAACAAATAACCTTATAACTAACTGCTCAGAAAAGATAAGATACAATTTAGCAGTAATAACTCGGTTGTCTAAAAGTTCTTATTAAACAGGTAGGTAATCTAGATGGTTATGATCTCAGCATTAAACCGAGAAGAGAAATTAAACAGAAACAGGATTTGAAATGATGACATTTTTCATGCAATGGATAAGCATTTATGAAGGGTGTAGCTGTGACAAAAATAAATAAAACCTACCCACTTGTACCTTGTCTTCTTCAGCTCCTGTTAATTTTTATTACCCATTTGCATTACTAGTCCATTTTTTTCAGATTAACAAATATGAATACATATAATTGTTTGCACAAAACAATTCTACAAAACTTGAGATTTTATTTTAGAAAAAAAAAAGAGAAGTCCATTCCTGGTGGAGTGTTTAGTTTATTCTGCAAAATATCACTTTGTAAATGCCCAAAGTCGGACATTTTTAATGAAAAGGTAGCAACCATATTCTGCATGTCTTCCCTTTTTCAATGTGGGTTTTTGCTTGTTGCACATGCCTTGCACTTGCCAAAGGCATTTTCTTCAGTATTATAGATCAATATGTGTGTATTTACCTTTCAAAAGCTATCCAATGGCTTGCACAAGTATATAAATACTGACCAGGTGTAAGTCTGACTGCCGTTTGGTAGTTAGCTGTTGAGATGTAAGCATTTATGTATGTAAGTCTGTCTGTTAACTAGTTTGCTCATACTTTAAGATGCTGCTATCCATCCTGATGGGCTTCTATGTATTAAAGCATTTAAATAAAACCTCTCACCTGCTTGTTATTAATGTTAGAGAAGGACAAGTGACATGGTGTCAGAAGTGGCATGTCTAAAGGGACATGGTGCCAGAAGTGGCATGACTAAATGACATGGAGTCAGATCCAGCATATCCAAAGGGTATGAAGTTAGAGGTGGCATGGCTAAAATGACTTAAGGCACTTGCTTATAACTGGTGGAATATAGATGAGTGAATCATCCCTAAAATGTGCATACTTCACAAACAGGTCAGAAACGAATTTCAGATATTAAAACTCGGTCAGATGTATTTCTTTTTCACATAATATGAAATGGGGCATGCAGAATGTTGTAAATGATATTCAGATGAACTTAAATGTACAATATTGATAAAAATATTCAAATTAGTACAGAAAATGTTTGAAATAGAGTCTGAATTGCATAAAACAAATAAAATTAGAGGAAATGACTGCATTTTCACAAAGCATATATTTTTTGTATTAATTAAATATATCCAAGTTATCAAAAGTGTATAAGGTGTTCACATGTTTGTGCAGTGTTACACTAAAGCTATTTCACAAAGTACAGTCATTACAAGGCATATTTCACAAAGTAGAGAATTTTGAAGAGTTTGTTGTGCATTTGAATATTGTTGCAAGCTCACAGAACAGTTTGTTCGTACATAATTACAAGGGTCATATTTTCAGTGTGTTTGTGTATACTTTGTGGGATGGCAGATGGATTTCAAAAACCCAGTGCACTTGTGTTTGACAATAATATTGCTGAGAACTGGAGAGTGTTGGGGCAGGAGGACAACATTTTCATACAGGCTGCATTTTCTGAAAAAGATGACTGTACACAGGCATTTATTCTGCATAATTTAGCTGAGACAGAAGCCATAGGAAAGAAATGTTCATTTGTGTATGCACCTGCTGTCTATACAGGAGAGGGGGAAAACCATCACTTTGCTGTACCGGCTGAGACAAGGGAGGACCCAGAGTGCTTAAAACATAAATTTAGAGAAATGTGTAACCCCCAGACAAATGTTACAATGGAAAGGCACTTATTTTACACAAGGGATCAAAAGCCTTTTGAAGCTTTTGCAGCATATATAACTGACCTAAGAAATAAAGCTAAAACTTGTAGATTTGGTGATTTAAGGGATGAGTTGATAAAGGACAGTCTTGTGTGTGACATAAAAGATGATGCTGTGAGAAAGATTTTGCTTCATGACAGTGATTTAACTTTGAATAAGGCCATTGAGATTTGTCAGAAATACGAGCTCAGAGAAATATGTTTACAAATGAGAATAGCTGCAGAAGGCACAGTGATAAAGCTCATGCTGATATTATGCAGCACGTGGTTAAAAGAAACAGGCCCAAGCACATGGCATCAACTGTAACCCTTGCAGTACTCACTAGTAAACCCCAGAATTTTCTAGCAAATTCCAGAGTTCACAGAGTCTCAGTGAGGCATAAGAATGAGTCAGCAAACTCAAAGCATGGGCCCCAACCTAGTTTCATTGCCATCTGTCATAACTATGGTGGAAGTCACGAATATAAAAGGGAAAAATGTTTAGCTTTTCATTAACAATGCCACAAATGCAATAAATGGAATAATTTCAAAAAAATTTGTAAATCAGAAGGCCCACATTCTTTTATTAAAAATGAACATTTAAAAAAACGATTTGTTCTGAGTTACTGCACAATGGTACCACCTATACTGGCCAACAGATTCAGTGCCAGCTTTACCCCTTTCTCCCCCAATAAAGAACCAATCACAATACCGGAAGAATGCCAGACACCCAGCATTACTGCAGCACAGGTTAAAGCTGCATTGTCCAAGGCCAAGAATACAGCTTCAATGGGACCCAGTAATATCCCTGGCTATGTTCTACATGAACTATAAAGTGAACTGGCATCACATCTGTGTGCCTGTTCAGTCACAGCCTCACCTCAGGCTTTGCCCCTACCAAATGGCACAATGCTACAGTCATCCCTATCCATAAAGGGGGAGCAACTACAGACCCTGGGAATTATCACCCCATTAGCCTGATGAGTCTGATATGTAAAGCTATGGAGTGCATTATCATGGACCTAATTAACAAAGATATAGGAAATCTCCAAACTCCAGACCCCACGCAATTTGGCTTTCTGAAAGAGAGATCATGCCTGCTCAACCTGGTTGACTTCTTTGGTCAGTCACCAGGGATGTGAATGAAGGTAAGGCAGTGCATACAGCCTACCTTGATCTGGCCAAGGCCTTTGATACCATTCCTCACTTGGGAATTATTGATAAAATCACCAAACTAGGCATCAACCCCTGTATAACTAGGTGGGTTGCAAATTGGCTCACAGATAGAAAACATAGCGTGAAAAGAGCAGACTCCAAATCAGACTGCCAACCAATGACAAGTGGAGTCCCACAGGGATTGGATCTGGGTCCACTCCTGTTTGGCATCTACTTCTCAGAAGTCCAGGCCAACACAAAGGGAATCTGGCTGAACAAGTCTGAGGACAACTGCAAGCTGGGAGCCATTATTAGCTCCCCAAGTGATGCAGACATTGTACAAAAAGGCCTCAATGAGACCAGTGACTGGTGTCAAAACCATGGCCTTAAAGCCAAAAAATGCATCATCATCCCCTTTGGTAAAAACTCAGTTCCCACTAATTATCACATAGAAGGGCGCCCACTTATTGGATGCAGGTTGACAGTGACCTCTCCTTTGACCACCATATTGCCACTGTAGTCTGAAAGTCCTTCTGTGTGGCACATCTCATTACCAACGGTTTTGCATCCAGGAATAAAGAGGTCATTGTCTCTCTCTACTCTTCCCTCATTAGACCAATCATCAAGTATAATTCCCCATTTGGCATGCACCTCACTAGACACCTGCAACAGCTGGACAGGCCACAGAAGTTCCTCACAAAGAGGATCCTAGGCATTAAACACGTCTTATATGGAAAGACTCAAAAGACTCCAGCTATTGTCTGTCTCATATTGCCTACTTAGAGGCAATCTCTGCTTGACTTACAAAGCCATGTCTGACCCAGCTCTGTTAGACATGCTACATCTAAAGAAATCCCAGTCCCTCCACACCACACCCTCCAGAGACCTCAACCTCATTACCACAATCAGAAGAACATGCTGGAGGGACAGGTTCCTCACCCAGAGACTACCCATTCTCTGGAATAGACGTCCCATACATGTCAAGAAGAGCACCTCACTGGCCCTCTTCAAAAGAAATCTTGATGAGTGGATGGGTAATAGAAAGTTCACCCCTGGGATTACTCCAGTGGCTCTACTTGAAAGAGGCACTGGGAACTAACGTTGGGTGGCACAATGCCAGGGCACTTTTATGGGCTAAGCTTGTAAAGGCTCCAGGGCCATTAGCCTAGTACACACCTATGAACCTATGAACCTATCAGTTAGACAGTTGCAACCCTACTCTTTATGTTAATGGTGTATCAGTGCTTCATGAAATGGTCAATACAGTAGATTTAAGGGCAAAGAATGAAGTATTTTGCACTGTTTGGATAAATACCAAACCCATAGAGCTCAAAGTTGATACAGGTTCCAAGTGCAATGTTTTGTCAGCAGAAATATTTGCTGGAGAGTGTAAGGGTGAAAAGCTTGATTTGGAAAGGTATGCGAAGCTTGTTGCTTATGGAGGTGAAGAAATTCAGACCGAAGGCTTGGTAGTGCTTTCATGTTACTCTGCTGGAAGAAGCTACAACTTATTATTTTATGTGGTCAGGAGGCTTGTCCAGTCATTAGGACTCAGAGACAGTTTGAAAATGGGACTGCTTTCATTTAATAAGGAAGTCCATCATGTTAGCTTAAAAGGCCACTACTCTAATTTTGCCCAGCACATTTTTTCTACCTATGCTTATCTCTTCGAAGACAAACTAGGCAAGCTTCCAGTTGTGTACTCCATGAAGTTAGACCCAGAGATCAGTCCAGTTATCAGGCAAGCATGTAAATGCAGGACAAAGTCAAAGCTGAACTAGATAAACTGCTATGACAAGTTGTGATTTGTCCAGTTGAAACTCCAACTGAATGGATATCCTCCATGGTGATACCTCATAAGAAAAGCTCAGATGAGATTAGAATATGTATTTATCCATGAGATTTGAACAAAGTACAAAAAAGACCTCATCATCCTATGAACACAGTCAAAGAAGTAGTTGCAGCCTTGATGCCAAATGGCCTGTCTTTGATGCAAAGAGTTCATTTTGGCAAATTCAGCTTGACAAGAAATCATCATTGCTCACTACTTTCAGTACTCAGTTTGGCAGGTACAGATTTTTGAGAATGCCATTTGGGATAAATTCTGCAAGTAAAGTCTTTGAACAAGCAATGGAGTACATTTTTTCTGGTTATCCTTGTGCTATTATAGTAGACGACATACTAGTAGTAGGTCGTGATGAAGCTGAGCATGGCAGAAACCTCAGAAAAGTTCTAAAAGGGCACGTCAAGTGAATATTAAGCTCAATCCACACAAATTCAAATTCGGGCTACAAGAAGTTACTTATGTTGGTCATTTACTTGCTGTTACAGGCCTATGACTAGACCCTTCAAAACAGCCATTCTTGAGAATCCGGCTCAGACAATGTTCAAGCCCTGCAACATTTTCTTGGCATTGTCCACTACCTATGCAACTTCATTCCAGACTTGAGCCAACTTTCAGCACCACGCAGAGAGCTGACATGTAAAGATATATCCTGGTCTTGATTAGAGCAACACCAAAGAGCATTTGATGTCCTGAAACAGAGAATTGCTAGTCCACCAACTCTCAGATATTATGATGTTCACAAGCCAGTTACACTTTCCTGTGATGCTTCAAAATTTGGTCTTGGTGCAGTCAATGTACAAGAGGGTCAACCTGTTGCCTATGCCTCGAGAACTCTTACCCAAACTGAGATGCAGTATGCCCAGATTGAGAAAGAGCTTTTGGCACTTGTGTTTGCATGTTCAAAGTTCCATGATTATGTTTATGGTAGACCTATCCAGATCGAAACAGACCACCAACATCTAGTCACTATCTTGACAAAGCCAATGCATTCAGCAGCCTGACTGCAACATATGATGCTGAGACTGCAGAGGTATAATTTCAATCATCTATAAGAAAGGCAGACTTCTTTTTCTTGCTGATACCTTATCCAGATCATCCAGAAACACCATAGAACAGCAAGAGAATGAGAACCTTGATTTTGAAGTCGTGGAAGTGAGAAATTTTATTCCCACATCTTGATGAGCTGAGAGATCACACAGCCACAGATTCAGTTTTACAGAGGCTCAACCACTGTATCAGACAAAGATGGCCATCAAAGCAGTCTAGTTTACTTCAAGAAGTGCAGCCTTATTTTCGATACAGTGATGAGATTTTGTCTGACAAAGGTATCACTATTAAAGGTCTGACAGTAATTGTTCCAAAGTCCTTGCAACAAAAGTACATTACTATCTTGCACCGTGGTCACCCAGGAACTGTATCTACCAAAAGAAGGTCAAGAGGACTAGTATTTTGGCCTTCTGTGTCACAAGACATATAGAGAGAGCACTTTCATCTTGTTCAGTGTGTACTAGTACAAAGCCACATCAACAGAAGGAACCACTTCAGCTTAACCAGATTCTGGAACTACCCTGGTCAACAGCAGCCAGTGATATCTTCGGGTGGAACGGTCAACATTATTTGGTGTTAGTAGACTCTTACTCCAATTGGTTTGTGATTGACCTGCTTCCTAACCTAGCATCCAGTACTGTCATTACTAAGATGAAGCGGTGTTTTGCTGTACGTGGTAGTCCCCACAAAGTTATTTCAGACAATGACATACAGTTTACAAGCTAACAGTTCAAAAGATTTGCTGAAGAATGGAACTTTATTCATGTCACAAATAGTCCAGAGTACCCGCAGTCAAATGGTTTGGCAAAAAGTCCAGTTCAAAGTGCAAAACAGTTACTGGAGAAGTCAAAATGAGACTATAGTAGTGTTTTCCTGAATCTCTTGAATCTCAGAAATGTTCCTTGTGATAAACATCTTGGTTCACCTGCTCAGAGACTTCTGTCAAGACAAACAGAACCATATTATCAATCAGTATTCAATTGTTGGTTCCATGTGTCAAGAACAACAGGTTAGTGAAAGCCGATCTGTTGAAGAAGCACCTATCCCAGAAGTGCTACTACGATAAGACCAGCAAACCACTCAATCCGTTATGAGAGGGAGAAGTGGTAAGCATGCAAACGTCCGAAGGTTATGAACGGATTGGTATCATGAAGAGTATTGGTCCAGAGCCAAGATCATACATTATGGAATCAGAAGGAGCAATCTTTAGTTGGAAATGAAAACATCTGAGACCGGTGTCCGAGCCTATACCACAGCACATAGCCTGTGAGAAAGACTCTTTATCACAGAGTGAGTTGTCTGGTGTTCCAATTCTTGAGGAAGTTTCAGAGGACATTTCCATTCCTGTGATGAATCCAGAAATTCCTGATACAAGTTGTTCACCGCAGACTGTTCCTGTTGCTAAATTTGGTCCCAACTTTTATGTTATGAGATATGGTTGCATCTCTCAACCCTGTAAAAGATATGAAACAACTTGGACATGAACATTGTGTTTTGTTTCTAATGTATATAGTAATGCATGTCTAACTCTGATATTGTTTTGTATAAAAGACAATCTTTTTAAGAGGGGGATGCAGATCAATGTGTGTATATACCTTTCAGAATCTATCCAAAGGCTTGCACAAGTGCATAAATGTTGAGCACATGCAAGTCTGACTGCCATTTTGTAGTTAGCTGTTGAGATGTAAGCATGTATGTATGTATGTAAGGTCTGTCTGTTAACTAGTTCATTCATACTTTAAGATGCTGCTATTCATCCTGATGTGTTTCTATGTATTAAAGCATCTAAACGAAACCCCTGTCTGCTTGTTATTAATGTTAGAGAAGGGGACAAGCAACAAGTATACTAATGAACTTCTGAACTGCCCATAGGTATGTGCACCATCTGTAAGTGTTGTGCGTGTATATTTGTGTGTACTTGTGTGTGCATTTGTGTGTGTGCGTGCACGAGCGCCATGTTACATCGTCTAGGCAATGTCACCTTAAACCCAATTATGGCTCTAGCAGCAATTCATCTGACTACTAGCATTTCTTGCCAGCTAAAAGGAGTCAAAGTGGCTCAAGAAGACATTACAGGACAAGAAGGGCTTACATTTGGGAGAAAAATTATAACTGATTTACTGGTGATGCAAAAATATTTATCTGTTTTGTGCCACAACTCTGCCTAGGGCACAGATGCTTTGGAAGATGTACTGTTTTCCTTTGTGACTTCCAAAGCCCAATGGGGAAACTTCCTATTAGCAGAAAAGGAGATTAAGCAAAAGCTGACCCAATTCATTTCTTGCCATTTGAGACTGAGAATTTCAGTAATTGCAGTCTGGCACCTAGAAAATTAAATGTGAAAAGAAGTTGGGCTTTCCTGTTGAATATGTCTGTGATGCCGCTGAATGTCATTAATGATGTAAAGTTGCCAAAAATGACTGCAGTCAGCTGATTTTCCAAAGACTGACATAATGGTGAGGGATGAAGTTACCTATAATTTGTCCTTGGTAGATAGATCCCATTCGAATTACTGTTAGAAGAGCCATTTATGGGTATTTCTTCTGACAGTTGCTTTACCATATCTAGCTGGTCAACAGGTTGTAGATTCAGTACTCCAAAAAAGTTCTGCTCAAATTGATACACAAAATGTGATTTTACTGGCTGCCTGTAGTATGAAGTATGAAGAAAATCAGTCATCTGATGTACCTTGTTCAAGTGTCAGCATGCACAAGTACATCTCTTCCTATTCCTGCTATCTGTTGGCTCTTAAGTGTAGCATTCTATAGTGCTTACAATAACAAAGCCAATTCAGGTAAATAGCTTTTTCAGTTTTTAGATGAGGTCTGTTTACAGGAGAAAATGGAAAATGCTCACCAACAACAAATCATGGGCTGTAACAGAAACAAAAATCTACTTCATTCACCATGATCTTTCCAGAGTTCAGTTCACAGTTGCAATAGTTGCAGTATTCCTTCATGCACAGTTTTCAAAAACAAAATTACTGCAGTTTTCCTTCATACAAGAACTAAGAATGGTGCTGACAATATCCATCTTTTTCAACAGGTTTTAACACACAACCAGAGGTACCTTTCACTATAATCTCAACAACTCGTCCTTCAGGGACACCGTTCAGACTTGTAGAATTCAGGGATACATTCTAACATCTGTTGCATTCTAGAGAATCCTGTTCTAGAGTCTCTCTCTCTCTCTCTCTCTTTCACCTCTTGTCAAGAACATGATTTTAGGGGATAAACTGGTATGGATATTCAGCGGAGTAGACAGGGATGTTCATGGATAATCTAATACTATATCGTACTGCCCATGAAGAAGACTTTCCATATATGTTTGATCTCCTATGCCTGCTCTTCAGGATAGAGAGATAAAATGTAAAATAAAAGCATTAGCAATACATTACACCACAACATATTATTTATTTCCAGGATACCTACTCTTATGGGGACATTATAAGCTAAAATATTTGGGGATCTGGTTCACCAAAGAGTCAGTGGAGGCGTCTAACGAGACTCGGAAAGAGGCAGCTCATAACTTGGAAGAATTCAGGGTAAGTTACAATATTCAACTGCACAAGATGTTGCATTATATAAAAGTTTACTTGGTCCAAAACATTACATCCAAGATTATATGGCAAAGTAGAGTTCAAATGCCAGAATTTAATTAAAGCTAGAACCCAGAAGGGGTTAAATTCTCAGATGTTAAGTAGTATCTTTAAAATGGTGCACGATAATTATAAACGTTTGAAATTTAAATCAATAGAAGACAAGCAAAAAGCAACAATTCAGAAAGCAGCAATTACAATTAATTGTTTAAAACTCTTACGAAATGGAAAGAAACTAAACAACTTAAGTAAAAAAAATTTATGGAAATAAGAGATTTAGGCAAGACTAGAAGGTCAGGGGAAATGCCATGACAGGTACATGCCACAAGGAATAGGTTAAAAATTTCAGAAAGAAAAAGAACTGGTCTAATAGCAGAAGTAGGAGCAGGGTGTCAGACAAGCTGTAGGAAGGAGTTTGAATTCTGATACTGGTATGAACTTTTAACAATGCTTTGTGCCTATTACTGCACTAGTGCATTGATGAAGTTTGGTAAAGATTGTACACTTTCACGTGGAAAGAAAGAATGACTTTACTTGCTGTTATTGAGTTAACTGATGATATGTTTTATTCTGTTAACAATAAAGTGTCTTAATAAAACAAAAACAGTAGTATGGGGTCTGTAGTAGTAAACAGAATATTATGATTTCTTCTCTTGGTTGTTGTTGTCTTTCGGCTTAGGGGTCGCCACAGTGGAACTCCGGTCAGCTAATGATCGGCAGTAGATTTTGATGAACGCTGAGGTGCCAGCTCGATGTTCAACCTTCAACGAAGGCATGCCCATTTATGCATGTCTTTCGAACACCCACCCAACCACGGGGAGGACATGCAGACTCCACAAAGAAGGCACTCCATGCACTCCAACTACCCTTTATATCTCTCAAGATGTACCAGATCATTTTTGGTTGATACATCAACTTGCCACTTTCTAGACTGCATGTCTGCTGTGTGTCTCTCTTTCTCTCTCTCTGTCTTGGTCTACCTCTCCAGATAATCCCCCTGTTAAGGACTATAATGGGCACAGCCCCACAATAAGCAGTGCATTCTCCAGGATCAAAAGTTGCTATTTCACACAAGTAATGTTGCAACCGTGAAACATTTTCTAGCTGAATATGCATGCCTGGTAGTTGTACCTTTTTGCCTCCCACTGTTATTTTGAAAACATCTGCATCTAGTTGCTTCCACCAGATAAACAAAATACAGTGTATAAGATACTACTGAATCATGCTGTGTTTGGATTTTGCTGCAGTTATTTTAATATGTATTTTAACTACCTTCTTGCTATGTATTGCAAACTTATGACCAACTGAAGTCTGTTAGATTTCGATCTTCATACTGAGTAGGGACTGCTAGATAATGTGTAGGTGAATTGATAATATTTTTGCATAGAGACTAAAAGAAAAGCATGTCAAAATGACTTCCTTTTGTAAGTGATGGATTACACAGTCCATGCTTCAGCTTGTAGACTGAAAAACTACAAATCAAAACAACACTTCACATTTCCTACAGTCTTGAAATATGTGAGCAAGTGATAAAAGTATATGTTGAACTATTTAACAATTGAAAAAGGAAATTACTTTACTATGATTATTTTCAATTACTAGCTTTCTGATTATTAAGGGTGCACAAAATCTGTTGTATACAAACTATTGATGCATTTTTATAATCATTTTGCATCTCAAGGAGTATCATTGTGGCTTGTGCTAAAAAAAAGGCAGTAAAACAGACACAAAACTATGCAATGGTGGCATACATTTACATGAAACTTATAGGTTCATAGGTAAGTACTAGGCTGTCTGCCCGAAGGCATTTATAAGCCTAGCCGGAATTGTGTTGGCTTTCGCCACCCTCTTAGATTAGTTCTCTGTGCCTCTGTCCAGCAGATTAATTAAATATTAGCTGTAAAACTGATAATTATATTCATCTGTTAACACACTGCTAGTTAGTCCATATAATACATGTCATTTGTTCAGTCTTTATCTGTGTGAATTCTGTATCTGATTGTATCTTAACACTTTTCAGTATAAGCACATTCTTTTTTAAAGCTTTTTTTCTGAAGTGTAACAGTGTACTACTTAACACATCAGGAACACTGACAGACAGCATAACTAAACAAGATAAATGGCAGTTTAGCACAGCAGAGCATGGCTGTGAGCTGCTAATGAGCTTTGTCCTGTAGAAATGGGTTTAACATTTTCAAACAGTATTCACTGGCATGTCACTCAAAGTCACTTAACCAGAAGTCCTTTAGAGTCCCCCCCTTGAAAATAGGCATTTGTAACTAAAGACTTTAACTTGCTAATAAAAAGATAAACTAATAAGGAACAAAATTTGCAGGGTGTCTTGTTAATAAACAGATAAACTAATATGGAACACAATTTGCAGGGTGTCTTGTTAAACAGATAAACTAATATGGAACACAATTTGTAGGGTGTGTGTTATTTTATAACTAAAGAAACAATGAAACTCTGCAAACGCCATAAAATCCACAACAATTTTATTGCAAACCTTTCAGATCCAAAGATCTTTCTTCAGTGCTTAAACCATTCTACATAAAACACTTATTTAAATATTAATGCAGCCAATTAAGAAACACCAATCAAATAACATCAGTCAGTGACTCATCATTAAACGGTTACTTGAAGCAAGCTTACTTACGCTTTAACACTGGTTTTAAGCTAACACTTGCATTAATACCAGGAACCCTATCTGCACGTAAAAAAATAATTCATTTGTATTCATGTAACTCTAATCCATTATCTATATCTCCCCATCTTGGACTATTGCTTAATACTTCAATAACCCTAAACATAAAGCAGTGTTCATCACCATATTCAGAATGATGTTTAGCTAGGTCATTGCTTTGTACATTTCTACAAATATCAGAGCTGTGCTCTATTATACATTCTTTTAATTTTCTGTGTGACATGCCTACATAAAAATCACTGCATTTTTTGCAAGTTGCAAGGTAAATAATATTATAAGTATTGCAGGTTGCTGAGCAGTTAAAAATAAATTCTTTATCCATGTTAGGATGTTGAAACTTATTATTAGCACATATAAGACTACAACAGCAACAATTATGACAGGGAAAAGTTCTGTATTTGTTCATCACTTTCTTTATTAATCATCTTGTTTCTTTGTAATATAAGCAGTGTTTAAGATTTGCACAATTTTTGTAGGCAAAAGATGGATTTTCACCCATTAATGTTCAAGTTTTGGCAAAACCATCAAAATTCCCCAGTTATTACTAATAATATCTTTCACATATTTTATTCTCAAATTATAAGTGGTAGTATATTGTATCTTGTTTGATCAAATATTACTAGCGGGTAGTACTTGCCCCATATTATGTTGCCCAAAGTAAGGTTGACAAGTAGTACCTCTGCCACTTAATACATCACTCTTTATGTTATATAATGTCATCTCATCATAACCTCTCTTTGAACTCCTGCATCATTTCATCTAGCTGTTCGTAACAACTCTAATTAGTAGTATTCAATCTGCATGCATGTTGGAATTGACCCTTTACTATTCCTTTAAATACATGTTGACTGTGCATGCTCTTATTATGTGAATAATGATTCGCCTGTACATCCTTTTTAAACATACTAGTGTCTATATGACCAGCATTAACTTTTATTAGTACATCCAAAAATTTAATCTGAAGCATTGACTATTTCATCTCAAATTTTAAAAAATCAGTAGATTGATTAATAAATACAAGAAAATCTTCTAATTCATCTATGGTTCCCTTCCATATCAAAAATGTATCATCCACAAATCTTTTAAAAAAATAAGATCTTTTGTCTTTCTGGACCATTATATATAAATTCTTCCTCCCATTTATTTAATGTTAAATTTGCATAGGTATTAGCGATTGATGTTCCGTGGTGGTACAGCGGTAGCGTTGTTGCCTCACAGCAAGAGGTTCTCCCGTTCAATTCTCGACCGGAGTGTGGGGAGTGGCTTCTGTATGGAGTCTGCATGTCCTCCCCGTGGTTGGGTGGGCGTTCGAAAGACATGCGTAAATGGACATGCCTTCATTGAAGGTTGAACGTTGAGCTGGCACCTCGGCATTCATCAAAATCTACTGCCAATCATTAGCAGACCGGAGTTGTGCTGTGGCGACCCCTAACCGTGAAAAGCCGAAAGACAACAACAACAACATTAGCGATCGGTGTTCCTATCACAGTATAGATATCTGATGGTAATATTGTTGATCAAAAATAAACATATTATTCTCAAGAACAAGTTCTAATAACTCACATAGTGTTGCAATTTCTCTGTTTGACATTTTACCATAATAAGTTAACATCTCCCTGATTGCTTCAATACCGTATTGATTAGGAATCATGGTGAAGAGAGATTTTACGTCCATAGTTAAAAGAAGTAAATCAACAAATTATATTTGATTACACCATTCTGAAAAACAATCCAAAAATAATTCTCTCAGGTAGCAATATCTTTCTTCAAGTAATTACATTGATTTCAAACCACATTTTCTAACTCCTTATTATTCTTTGTCTGAGATGGATATACACACTCACATTGAGTTTTCTATTCCTCATTTCCTTTAAAATTATCTTCATTTATAGCTCCTTTTACTGATCATTCTGATTTATACCAATTAGTAATGTTTCTGATATCAGCTATAATCTTTTTCTTTTATTAACTAAGTTCTTCCCAAAAATATATTTCAGCAAAAGACTTTGGAAGGTTTACACGAGCTCTTAGTAATTTATATACTTTCTTTGTTATCTGTTTTTTTTTTCTTTTATTGTCAGTTCCCAGAACCCTCAGTAATAAGACCAATTTTTATATTATTTCTGTTCACAAAGGCAATACTTGTTAAAGTTTAGCAGCTGATGTATTGCTATCTCATTTTTCTACCATCAAATACTTAATTTGTTCTTGCTGAGAGTTGCTGTCTGCAGATATTAAACCTGAGTATTTATATAGTTGAATTTATTCTACTCGCTGTCATCCTAATCATAATGTAAGATTTTCACTTTTACCTTTAAACATCAGTAATTTTTTTTATGTTGACTTTTATCTTGTATTCTTTAACACTTCTTCCACAGTTTACAGTTGATTAGTAAATCCTAAAAAATTTACTACAGCAGAAAATCATTTGCATAGAAGTGGAAATTAATTTTTCTAAACTGATTTTCTTGTTACACACGCTTCTCAGCCAATAATATTTTTACTATTATTTCGTTAGTATTGATTATAAATAGCCAGAGTAGTAATATGCTTGCTTGCCTAACTGCTCTGAAAGGACCATTCAGTATTTGTTTTCTAGAATGATACTTTAGCCATAGCCTAGTGATTGCTACAGGGCCTTATATTAGAGGCCAGCAATATGCATGGTAAATAAAAAAAAATGCATTTAAGCTTCTAAACTAAGTATTTTTATATGGTTATAGAATCCTGGTTGATAACCCCCACTCACACCCCCTTGTATGTAAAAGATTACTAGTAGGGCAGTATTATTTTGCATACAGGAGTTATGTTTCCTTAAGATGAGCTTTGGATTTACAAATGACAGCTAATATTGATAGATTACACTTCAATTTAAAATAAATGAATGTAGTACATAATAGAGAACTTTGCATATAATGTATTGATTTACATTTCCAAAGGCTAGGAGAAATGGTTCCAAATTTTACAACAATGATATTTCCCACCCTGGCCTGCATATTGTATTTTTAATCAGTAAACTGTCTTTACTAACGTATACTTAGCAATGAATGAATAAATGCATAGATAAAAAAAATGGGTTGATTTGAGCATTTTCTGTAAATATTTATATGCTTGGAATTATTTCAGTTCCGCCAGTAACTTGTTAGTTAATTAAGTAGCTTTTCTATTTACTGGATTTCTACTTTCCACATCCCAGTAGATTACTACTATTCTTATAATGGTTTCAGAAGTCACATTCACCTGAGGTATTACATCTGACAGATGTTAAATAAATACATACACACAGCTTGATGATGCATTTCTATTTTCCATCTTATAAAAATATACCAAATATGATGATCTCTCTGAAAATAAAATAGTAATATGGAGTATATTCTGCAAGTTGTTATCAGTGGTTACTATGGTACAAATTATCCACATCTCCATGTAACAGACTTTCTGCATAGGGTGAAATAACTAATTTTTATAGACAAGCTAATAGCGGGAAACATCTAAGAAAAAAGAACATGCTTTAATGTATATCTCGTTTGCACAAACTGTTGAAGTATCTTCATCTTTTCATAAAGCATTACTTTCACTTGTTTGGTAATTATAACCCAGTAATGTCTATGGTGCAACAGGTAGCACACTTGTCTTTGGTGCAGAGGGCTATGGGTTCTATTCTGACACTAGGTAGATCTGTACTTCAGCATAAGGGGGTTGGTGCACTCCTGAGTGTCTCATCCATCAGATGAGATGTTAAAACAAGCTCCATCTGTTTGAGATCATGGTAGTTCAGGTGGATGCAAAAGATTCCACAAAACCTATTGAAATGAGCAGGGAAAGTTCCCTGGTGCCCTGGCTCAATATCCACTAGTAGTATCAATAACAACGCAGGTCTTCCCTAAGAAGATGCTATTAATTCTAGATGGACTAATCCAGTCAACAAAGGATAAGAAAAGCATAAAATAAGCCCAGAATCTGTGAGGCATAACAGCAGGAACTGGATCAGAATAAGCATTCAAATTCTACAGCACTTATAAAATCAATTAAATCTCACAATTCAAGAAAATAAACTGTAGCCAACACTTTGTCATGTGCCCTGTGTTGCATGAGAGTGAGCATAGTTAAAATCATTATTTTAAGGCAATTAAATATGTTTATTGCTTAAAAGACGTTTATGAACTATTCTATGATTTTTTTTACTAGTAAATGCTACAAGTATGTCAAAAGAGGGTTGTAGAATATTGTTAGATAAACTTTCTTTCAGTGAACACTGCTGTAAAACAACAAAAGATTTTTCATAAAATTCTATAAAAGGCAAGCAAATAGATATATTTTACAACTAAGGCAAGCCAAAGAAAAACTATTGGGTTCACTATGCTAATGGGTCTGATGGAAGATTATACCATTTCACAATTGTACCATCTGGCTACTGAGTAAAGGTTAAAATTTGACATGTAAAACAGAAGTGTCAATTCCCTTTCACAAACTGTTTTGGAAGACAAGGAACAGAACAGTGGTTGCTCTATGTACAGTTAATTTATGGCAGTATGTATTGCCTTAAGTCACTAAATCATTCATAATGATGACAGAAACAACATCCAGTCCATGAATATTCTTGCACAGCACGTTTTCTTGCTTTAACTACTATGTTAATTTTAGTAAATAATAACATTACAGTTGCTCTGTACTGTCAGATACAATCCTTGAAATACAAACTAGACAAGAGCTGTTTTCGGTATTGGTAAAATATGAACAGGTAATGTAACTTACTGCTTTTGTTGTTTTACAATCTGAAGGATTTAAGTCCTGCCGCATTATATTCTGTTCTCTGACTCATATTTTCCACATATTTTGCATCAATCTGAGAAACATACCTTCAATGTATTAGTTACAGGGGTCCAGGGAAGTAAATAGTGCGGGAAGAAATAGCCAGGGAATTGTTATGGCTAGGCTTGTATAGGCCCTAGGGCCGATAGCCTAGTACCAACCTATGTACCTATAAGAATGAGGATGTTATAGACTCACAAAATATTTATAGAGAGACAGACGGACAGAGATTTGTGGAACTTGTGCTACAGAGATGCAAAAAGCTCAGCACCAAAATGTCCACATCTTTCTGATTAATATAAACATGTAAAATTTTTCTCAAGTTATACTTTACATCTGAATAAAAAGTTGATGCAAATATTTTGAAGTTCATGTATTGTACAAGTTTTGAAAAAAACACTTCAAAATTCTGAGAAGTGCTTCTAGTATTAAAAGACATTTAATTATCACGTCACAATGTTTTTGCAGATTGCCTACATATCCTATTATGTTTAAATTCCTGAAAGTCACAAAATGCAATACTACTGAACATCAGGACCTCAACAATCAAAGTGTTCTTAACAGTAACACCATGAACCTTCAGTGTTAGCCTCATGGGCCAAAGATGTTTTCTCACTGAGTGTGGCACTGATTGCCATACTATTCCTTTTTGAAAAATTATCTACTTTCACATTCAGGTGTTTTCTTTGAAGTATTTTGCCTCACTCTGACTCAAAGCTGGATCCAGCACTAAGAGACCTAAGCAGATGCTTAGGGCCAGGTGGCTGGTGGGTGTGCTGGCCAGGGCTTTAATTAAATTAAAAAAAAATAGGCATTTCTTTTTTAATGCCACAATGGCATCTTCTCCTTTAAGAAGGACTATGCATGCATCTTTAATATTACACACACAGACCAACACAGAAGTAAACACATTCTGCACCTGAAGCTTTGTAAGAGAGATGTAAAAGCAACATTTAACTAGCTATTCTGTTCATTGCCTTAACTGTGTGTGTGTATGAGAGAGAAACTAACCATTCATTTCATTGGTGTGTGTGTGTGTGTGTGTGTGTGTGTGTGTGTGTGTGTGTGTGTGTGTGTGTGTGTGTGTGTGTGTGTGTGTGTGTGTGTGTGTGTGTGTGTGTGTGTGTGTGTGTGTGTGTGTGTGTGTGTGTGATACCCTAATTTAGAATTTAGGGGACCAAGTTAGTCAATTATCTTATTCAGACAAACCCTGTACCTTGGTTACAGGAAACAAGAGCCTGAATCCTCTACATCAACTACCAGACTGCTGAAGGAATTATGAGTTTCAGGGGAAGAAAAGTTTACTGCTGCTCATGATTAGTCTGTTTTCAATGTGCAACTGTTTTGTTTAGCAAATGGCAATTAGTGTTTATTCTGTAGAATTTGAAAGCAGTGGTGGTGGCACAACATGTAGTATACTTGCCTTTGGTGCAGAAGGCTGTGGGTTCTACTCCTACACCATGTAGATGGAATGCTGATCCTGTAGAATATTTTAAGAGTGGCTGGAGCTGCTGCACCCGTGAATGTGTCTTTCTTTCAATGACATGTGTAGTAGCTACGTATAAACTTGTTGTCAGTTTGTCATCCATTCTCTGATGCAATATTACAAGCTTACCAACTTTTTTTTTAAAGTAACATAAGCAATTAATTCTTCAAGGGTAGCAGGCATTGAATTTGTAGGAGAAACACTGAAATGTAAATATTCATGTAAATGTTTGTACAGAAGTAGAAAGAGAAAGTTTGAAAGGATATCTGAAGTGCTTATGTAAAGAAGTGCTGGACACTGCAAAAGTCAATTAAAAAAACAGGAGACTGATAGTACTGAATAATAATGACTATAAGATCTTTATAAAAATAATACATAAGAGATTTGTAGCAAAGATGGAAATTGCTATGGAGGACAGTTTGTATAGCATAAAGGGGAAAGGATTTCAAGAATTAGTAATGATAGTGAGAGATACTGTGGTTACTATAAACAGAAGAGAGGAAGCTAAACTTATGATATGGGATATTAATAAGGAATTTCATAGACTAACACATTAAATTGTATGGGTGATAATGAAAGATTACAATATAAGTGAAAAAATTAGGAAATGATGTATGTCTGCCTATAGCAATATTAGTAAAATTCTAGTAAATGGTTTATTGGTTAAGTAAAGAGATACATATGAGGAAAGGGTATAAGATTAGGATGTTCAATATATTTATATTATACAGTATATATTTTCATTTAGTTATGAATTTAATTGTATGCAAAATAAATTGTAAAATAAAGGAGGTGGGGTACATAATGCCTGAAAGATAAAGAATTCCAATTTTGTTAGCTTACACAGATGATATTATAATAATTGCAACAGAAAAAAAAGATTTGGATAAAAGAATTAATATTCTTTCTAAATGAGTGTTTAGAAGCAATAAGGTTTACTTTAAACAAAGAGAAAACTAAAGGATTAGGCAGTATGGTTAAGATGGAGGAATACATTTTACAATTAATGAAATCTCTGTGTTAGGTATAAGGTTTAGGAATCAGAATGTAAGTAGTTTTCAGTGGGAAAAATAGAAGAGTTAAAAAACTTTGTTTTTTTTGTTTTTTTTAGGTTGTCATTTAGGAAAATGTTGGTTTGATAAATTCAATATTAATCAGAAAAATAGCATATTTAGCAAGTGCATTTATGTTGCCAACCATGTCTGAAAGAATTAATGCAGATATTTTTTTCATTCATATGTCATTCTAGATCAAATCCAGTGAAAAGATGAGTTTTGTATGTAAATAAAAGGAAGGAGGTTTAGAGTTAATTCAGCTAGTAGTATATGCTGCTTCACTAAGTTTATATAAAGTGTTAAAATTAATAAATAAAAATAAGAAAGATTAGCAGTAAAATGTTTAAATGTAAGCAAAAAAGAATGCATAAATGAAGAGACAAAATGTTATAAGGAAAAAATATTGATGTGGAAAATTGATGAAATACAAAAGGAGAAAAAAGAAGTATGGTATAAGACTATAACGATACAATATTATTATATTAAACCATGCAAACATTTAGCAGAAGGAAAGGTTTAAACTATAAAAATAAGAAATGAAAGGTGAAATAAGAAAATAGAATGTCAAGATGTTTTTGTGGAGACTAGTAATGGATAAATTACCAGTGAAAAGAAACATGCCATATAAAAAGAAGTGAGTACAACTACTGCAGGACTAGAACAACTCTTACTGATTGCACTTTGTTTTATTGTTTTGTTGATCTAAAGCAGAAAAATGAATAATTTTGTGAAAGAGAGATATTATGTAAACATAATATGCAGCACAGCTCATGACTGCATCAGTGTTATTTCTTCTCTTACAGCTAGACCTTAGAAGCTTAATAGCTTTCATATCATGTTTTTTATTTTTTTTACTAACCACATTTTTCATCTGTTATCTGAAGAATAAAAACAGAAATGCTGTCCTAAGGACTGATTCCATCCATGCACCACTCTCTCTTGTTTAACAATAACCCAATATCCTGTGTGTGTCATTGAATTAAGCAAAAAAATCACTTTTTCCCAATGTCCTTTAATAATAATAATGTGTAATTGGGATGACCGACCTGATGGCCTTCTGACAAATGGACCTTAATGAGCAGTGGAAAACCTTTGTATGTACCCTTATGAAAATATTGCCAATGTATATTCTCTAAGGTGCTGTTTGGTATTTCTGTTTTTCATTATTATGTGCCCAGGCTCGGTGTGATCTGCTTTTGAACTATATACTGCCTTTAGGGTTAAAATGTTGTAAGCACCTCTGAGTTTGCAGGGAAAGATGCAATCGGTATCAATGGGAAAATTCCTGCTGTCAGAGTCAACATCTTGAACCTTGCTGTTAACACCTAGCTGAAACAGTGATACTCTGCTCCCCAAGTACTGTGATGTGCAGCCAAAAAGCTGGAGGCAGATTTACTGGTTGTGTGTAGTTTTGCATGCACCCATGATAGGGAATGCTAGTCTGCTATTTGATCATGTACTGGAATATATTACAGACATTCCCACTCTCATAATACTGCCTAGAGAACTGCTGAGACAAGTTTATGTACCGCTAAGTAACTTGACATTGCATATGCAGCAGCAGAATGTGATCCAGCTTAATGTATTTTATCAGAAGTAATTAGATTAAGTAACGTCAGTGAGTGAGGCTTGTGAGTGCTGAAGGAATGCTGCATACAGAACATGTTCCAGCAATGCTAATGTTGTCAGTGTTCATGAGAAAGGAAATGTTGTAATGATGGCACAATGCAATTACTCAGCAAGTTCTGGAATGACAAATGATTGCTCTCTATGGCATAAGACCCAGTTCCAGAAACACGAGGACATATCCTGCCTCATACAGGATAAAGGCAGTTGTAGGGATCAGATCAGCACACACACACACACACACACACACACACACACACACACACACACACACACACACCTATATGTGTCTGTATATGGATATTTAAATATATATCCATACATGTATCGAGATATAAATCTAGATGTAGATAAAACACACACTCCACTCTACTTCACCTTACTCTTGTCTACAAATTCTAACCCTAACCTTGCCCCTGACCCTAAACTGAACCATTAGGGAAAGAAAAGTCCTACCAGATAAGATGACAGTGCTTGAAGTTGCAGAACAATCTTAAGGAAACGCACTCTTGCACTCATCTGCCCAAATGTATTTAGGCAGGAACTAGAAGAACATTCCTTCTGGACACACACACACACACACACACACACACACACACACACACACACACACACATTCCTGGCAAGCAACTGTGTTGTAGAGGATAAAATACATGTAAGATAGTCATTATAAGGCACAGTTTCTAAAAGTAGATAGATAAGCATTTCTAAAAGTAGATAGATAAGTATAACCGAGTTGTACCGGGCTCACAGCAGGCAACTAAGTAACCCATACTTGTCTTACACAGACACACTGTATCTTTTCTGTCATGACTCTTTACCACTGTAAATTGTTTAGGTGAAGAACTGAAATTAGGAGTCATATGAAAGTGTAAAGCTGATAACAGGCAAGCTGCACACCTAGAAAGAAATGTAAATAAATATCTGAGGAAAGGATTATTTGCACACTGCATATCAGTAAATCAGCAGAAACAAATACATGAATTAGATTTTGATATCCAAAAGTAGTAGGGCACTCTAACTTAACTAAAACCCTTCAAACGCTACAGTTATGGCTGAAGTATCGCTTACCTTCAGTTTGTTATATGTGCTTTAAACTTTTGTCAAGAAATTCACTGTTCCAGTTTTATTGCCAATGTCAATAGCTTGAAATCTACTTTTTGTACTACAACATAGAATATTATGAACACAAACAATTTGTCATTGCGTTTGACAAATGGACTGAAGAACGTCAATATGAAAGCGAATCTCAAATGATGAATTTCATAACTCTAGTTCAATAAAGAGCACATTAACAAATAATTATACAGTTATGATGAGACCCAGTTATAACTCATTGATTCTCTAGAATACATGACAAGTTTTAGCTAGTCCTGAACATTATTGTCATTATTTTTATATTTTATATTTTTATCTTTTATTGTTTATTATTATTGTTGTTTTGCAGTAGCTTTTTCCCCGGGGCCTCTGCTGAAAAGGGCTCGAGCCCAGTAGGACCTATCCTGGTTAACAAATGTCAAAATAAATATATAAATAAAATGCATTACTACTGCCACTTTCAAACAAAAAAGTAATGTAGCAACATCAACCAACAGCTTTAAAAGCTATAAAGCACTTGGTTTTTAATATAGTTCTGTGCTGAATGCCTTGCATGTGTTCATAAGACTCATGACTGTTGTTAATAACAAACTTTGATGCTTATGGATGTCACCATAACTAGGTTATATTTTTCTAGTTTCAAGGCATATTGAGTGCTTAGTGTTCATAGGTAAATAGTAGGCATCCAAGAGCCCACCAAGGAACCTAATCCAGTTTCACATTTGCCTCAGAGCACTGCTTGGTTAAGTGACTTGCTCAGATTCTCAAAGTTGAGAAACAGAGACTAAAGGACTCAAACGTTGGAATTCTGGAAGCAGCTGCTTAACAGCTCTCCCCCTTAATCCTGTATGCTAGCTGAATATGGTTCGTGAGCTATTTACAATCTTCTGTGTTATTTATTGAAAACTCATATTTTTTTCCTCAACTTCTAGCTTTCTTTGTCTTTTCATCTTTCTCTTATTTTATTCATCCTTTCCTTCAATTGGTGCATTCTTCATTTCTCTGCTGTGATGCATCCTTCATTTGTTAATCTGCCGTAGAGATTAAGAATATTAGAAGCAAATTTTAAATCTTTGTGGCTAATCTTAATGTACATATTATGTTCTGATATCAGAAGACTGAAGCTAGTCTCTTTTAACATGCAAGAGCCAAAAAGAGCATGTATGCATTTTTATGGTAAGGGGCTGCATCTGTGCAAATTCATACCGAACTTGTCAGATATCACAGGGTGACTCGTGAAGCTAATAAAGCATTTGGGTTTGGGCACAGGAGCAAAGCAGAAGTTTCACACTCTGACAGACCTTATCACAAAGGCTCCTACTTAAAAAAGTTGCATGTGTCTGAAATTGTCATGGATGCTAGTCAACAAAATCATTTTGCAGTATTTCTGAAAGAACACAGGCAGCGACATCTTAGAAAAATGCTCTGGCAGAAGTACAGACAAGAAATGTATAGGTTCATAGGTAACTACTAAGTTTTAAGTTCAGGGGACCATAGATGAGCCTAGCCCAAATTCTCAGTTGTCACCAGACTCTGTATGATTAAGTGACTTGCTCAATCTCAGTAGGCAATTGAGGGCTGAGGGAATCAAACACTGTAATCACAGCCTTAACCCAACTGCCAGACAGTATAAAGTGAAAGGAAAATTATCAATTGTCTTTGAAAAAACTGTATGGCTTTGTTTATGGTGCATCAGCAAAAGTGTACAATCTGATCATAAAAATGGTGTAGCCAGGCATACGCTTTGTACTCTACTGAATACATTTTTATTCTGAGCATCATGTTAACATGGCGTTTTTCAGGTCATATTATGTCTACAACTGTCTAAATGAATGCCTTTAACGACAGATGCAATGTTGCTAATCTAAAACCAATATTTTAATAGTTTTAGGGGGAACAGCTGAAAATGTTACTTACATTTATTAAATGCTTAAGGGGGTAGCACTTTTGAGAGATGTGTCCATTTTTAAGCAATAGGTGCCCAAGGGTGGGTAGCATTAAGAACTAGTGAGTACAAAATGGAATTTGTTTGCTACGCCCCTGATCATAATTAACTGCAAACCATCTCAATTAAATGTTTCCAAAAAGCCCTGGCAAGACTGCAGTCAGTGTTAATAACTATGACAAAATGTTACAACAATGTAAATGAGAATGATCTGGTAGATTTATGCCTAATTTAACAGTAACAAATTTCAGCACAGATTTTAGAGGAACTAAGGTAATTTACCAGTGAAGACAAATGAATGCAACTATTTTACTGTAAGGAATGGACATGTGGGTCAATGGAGTCATTTCATTTATTTATCAGGATATATTTTCCTTATCAAGATGAACTTTTGGGTATCCAGTTGTTAATGTTTATTGGAGATAAAATCATAATTTCACATCAACTCTTGGACTCAGTACTTCATAAAATGCAGGAATCAATCACATATAATTAAAAAAAAAAAGCTCAATGTGGTTTTTTTTTATTATTATTTTGGAGCATCTCTTACTATTTTATTTGGGCTGAATTTATTTTTCAGGTGTCTCATGGTGTTTTATTTGGGCTTGACTTATTTTTGACTCGCTCACTGTATTTTATTAAGCTTTTTTTTGTTTTGGATGTCTTATGGTATTTTATTTCAGTGGAGTTTATTGTTGGATGCTTCATTGCATGCTATTTGGTGTGTTTTAGTACTAAATATAAAAAAGTACTTGTTATATCCCATATTATCCAAGACTGACAAAACAGAATGAGGATATGTTTCTGAAATGTAACATTTGCAGTACTTTTCCTAACCACAAACAGTGCAAGGTATTACTACCAATGACATAATGATTCTTCGGTTGATGAAAGTCAAGAGATAATTTATTTCAATATAAAGACACATCACTTCTCAACCGTAGACTATTACTCTAAATATTCTGAAGTTGTGCAAAATGTATGATATTATGATTCATAATATAAGTATCCTGAAGTCCTGAAGTCTATTTTTGCTAGATTTTATATACCTGAAGTTATATCTGAACATTATCTGTCGATTATGATTCAAACGTTTCATGATCTTGATAGTTATAATTAAAATATATTGTGTCCTGTCCTCCATATTTGCAAAGAAATGTGAAAGTGGACAGAATGCTGTAAACAATTAAAAAGACCATGAGAAAATGTAAGACTTCTGCAAGCAGGCTGCTATCTTTGTAGCTAGATATAAACATTTGCATAATCAGAGGAGAGAGTTCTCAGCATTGGCAGCACAGTATGTGAGTGGTAAACCCCTTAAAGCTAAACCGTTAATTTTTTACACCCTGGTATGTCAGAGTCATAGGAATGTAAATGACATCACAATTGAAGCTCCATAATCAAGATTATTCTTATGACAGAATGCAGGAACTCTAGCTGCATTAATGAAAGGAAAACAATAAGAGATATGTACAAAGTTTGTAGTTAGTGCAAAAGTCATATCATAGTAATGCTTTTTTGTAAAACTGAAGACACAAAATTATATTTCTTGTTTGACTCAGATATTTAGATGTATAGGTTAAGGAGGAGATAAATGTATAGGATGTAAAGTGAGGAGGTTTATTAGATATGCCAGCATATCAATATTCATTATCATGAAAGCTTTTATAATGCACCCAAAAGTGGTCACACCATCTTCTCAGAGGAAAAAAAAACAGTTATACTGCTGAAGTTGAAATTTAATTTAGTGAAGATCTGAGTACCTCTAGTATTGCTTTCCTAGTGTTCAGAATTCTTTTCTGAAAGTTCTGACCTTTTGACTGTTAAACATTTTAGTAAATGTTGCAGCAAATGTCACATAAACTGGACAAGTCTTTCCTTCGTTGTCATGGAACATACAGTGATCAACTCACATGTTTTAGTGAAAAGCCAAGAAGCACAGTATACGGTGAAGTATTGATCTGATAGCAAAAAAAAAACAGAGAGAGAGATGTGGAAAAATGAAACATGACATTAGTATTTTTAATGAATTTCATTCCTACTAGGTTAACTACCCTTGTGGTTCAATTCAAGCCTGGCCAATTATCCCATGTTAGTATTAAACCTTGCTCCTTGAGTATGTAAAGTAAATACTTTAATCATTGTGCCAACCTCCCAACATGCTATGCTAATTTTAGGTGGAAAACAAATGTGTGTGTCAAGTCTGTATATATTTATTTTCTGAGGAATTTTCTTGAGTACATGTTTGCTGGTATGTTTTTTAAAATTGCTGTATTTATTTCCTGGTCATTTCTTGCTGGTCTGTTAGTAGGTGAACTTCATTTGTAAAGAAAAACAAAAGCAAGCAAACAAAAAAGCAGCTGCAATATGCAAAGTGCCATGAAGTCTTCAATTCACACCATTGCAACACAAAATCCCTTAATATGTCAAGTATTATGACCAAGCCCTGATAGGGATCACATTCCTATCAGACTTATGTCTACACCTCTCATTACTCATACAAAAAAAAGCATTTTTGCCAAGCTGATCCTGCAAAGATTATTTTTAATTTTCCTAGTGAAATGAGTTCTAAAGTGCCATCCCTTTAAGTCATATGTAGAAATGCCTTACAAATAAGCCATATTCAGTGCTTTTCCTAGTTGCTTTCTTCTTGCCTGTATGACATATTGGGTCCATTTTATCAAAGGGATATGATTACGTTTTTTAATGAAATGACTGACTTATTTAGCCTGGCTTGCTGGGGTAGAGGGATAATGTCCTGAATGCACTCCGAGATGAACAATTTATTTTATTTTATTTAACCTTTGTTTACCAGGAAAATCTGACTGGGACAGAGCCATTTTCAGCAGGGTCCTGGGGAGAAATACTTCAGTTGCATGTGTTTGGAATGTGGGAAGAAATAGGAGCACCCAGAGGAAACCCACACGAATGCAGGGATGACATGCAGACTCTGCACAGCTGGCACCACAGCCAAGAATCAAACTGGTGAACCTCTTGCTATGAGGTGGCAATGCTAAGTGCTGTACTACTGTGCCGCCAAACAAATTTTGACTAATGACAATGATCAGGTTAGAGATTTCCTGAATTGCTCAGCATGTACACGCCTTACTGGAGGCAGTTCCTTGAGAGTGGCCATGTGCTAGGAGTGGAAATAGACAATAAACTAAAATTGACATTCACATATCCATGACCATAAAAAAAGTCCACAAAAAACTAGGAGCATTATGCATAAATAAGCAACTTCTCACCAAAACAGCAAAGATTTCAACAGCAAATTTCCACCTTATCTCCACCCTACTTTATGCCTCTCTAATATATACCAACCTAAGGCAATGCGATCTAAACAAGCTAGAGACCTGCTACAACAAAATCGCCAAATTCACCACAGGGGCATCCTCCCATAGTCACGACTGTTTCTCACTTGCTGAAATGGGTTGGCTTGAACTCCTTCACCACCTTCAATGGTATCAACTCTCACTCACCCACAAACTAGTAAACAATCCACTAAATGTCCCATCCCTCCAGAATCTACTCCAACCCTATCACACCACCAGACCACTAAGATCCAGCAACAAAAATCACTTGCAGATCACTAAAGCCAATAACTCTGCTGGTGAAGCACTATTCTCTTGTGCCATAGCCAAATTATGGAACTCCCTCCCACCCACAATTACCTCTGTACCATCATGCACCCACTTCAAAACTTTACTAAAAGCGCACCTAAAAACATGCTGGCTATGCCCTTGCAACTCCCACTCTAATATCACCCACCCCATCCAACCACTACCTTTCTTTCCACCCCACTAACTACCTTGATTATAGCAAGCTCGGATGCTCATAAGCCTACTACTTATTATACAACAGAAACTTCTTATTGTAACAATTATTAATGTCTGTTATGTACTTCGTAGTTAAAGATTCTAGTTGTCTACTGATTTACTATGTTCTTCATCTGTAACTATGTCTGTAATTAATTGCTATGTTAATCAAATTGTTAATCGCTATGTAAATCCAATGTAACTACTGTCTGTATATTTTAACCGTGGAGCTTTTCTCCCCGGGCCTCCGCTGAAAATGGACCTACATCCAGTTGGACACTCCCGGTCAACAAATGTAAATAAATAAATAATGTTTCAAAATTGCTTCACAAAACTATGCTAAAAATAAAATCTTGTTTAAGAAACCTGGGCTCTGATAAGCTGGTAATGTCACATAGGTTCATAGGTTTATAGATAGGTACTAGGCTATCAATATACAATATCAATATACAAGCCCAGCCAAAAATGTACCCTGGCTTTTGCCACCCAAGAAAATTATTTTCCTGTTCCATTATCGAGCAGAGCCACAGACATGATCCCTGGGGTGATTTTCCTATTTACCATCCAATCAAGATTCTTCTTGAAGAGTACTAATGAGGAGCTGTGTTTGATATAGATAGGTAGTTTATTCCAGAGTATGGGAAGTCTCTGGGACAGGAATCTATCCCTCTGGCGTGTTCTGTTTGTTGCGGTGACAAGGTTTAGGTCCTTAGAGCATGTAGCTCGGAGGGATTGGGACTTCTTTAAGTGGAGCATGTCCAACAGCTCAGGGATTGACATAGCTTTCTATGGTAGGCATAGATCACCTCTGAGTAGGCAATATGCGATGGAGTAAAGCTGGAGTTTTTTGAGACGGTTTGCATAGGGCATCTGTTTGAGGCCAGTAATTCTCTTTGTGATGTATTTCTGTGGCCTTTCCAGTTGTTGTAGATGTCTTGTGAGGTACATACCAAAAGGGGCGTTGTACTCTATAATGGGTCTAATGATTGATGAGTAGAGGGGAATAATGACCTCTTTTTTTTCTGTATGAGAAACCTTTTGTGATAAGGTGTGCCACGTAGAAGGATTTCCTGACTACTGTGGCGATGTAATTATCAAAGGAGAGACTAATGTCCACCTGTGTCCCAAGGTCTCTTATCACACTTTCGGTGTTAAGTATACTACCACCTGTGTTGTAGTTCATGGGTACAGAGTTTTTACCAAAGGGGATGACGATGCACTTTTTGGCATTGAGCTTGAGGCCATGGCTTTGACACCAGGCATCTGTCTCAGTGAGGCCCTTTTGTAGGATGTCCACATCATTAGGATTTTCGGCTCCTAGCTTGCAGTCATCTGTGAACTTTGTTAGCCAAAGACCTTCTGTGTTAGCCTGTACTTCAGAGAAGTAGATACCAAACAGGAGAGGACCCAGGACTGAACCCTGTAATACTCCACTTGTCACTGGTCTGAAGTCTGATTTGGAGTCTGCTACTTTCACAGTGTGGGTTCTGTCAGTGAGCCAGTTGGCAACCCATCTTGTGACATAGGGATTTATACCTAGTTTAGTGAGTTTATCTATAATTCCAGAGTGGGGGATGGTGTTGAAAGCCTTGGCAAGATCTAGCTAGGCTGTGTGATCCACCTTACCCTCGTCTATCGCTTTGGTGACTGCTTCAAAGAAGTCTATCAGGTTTAGGAGACATGATCTGCTTTTTACAAACCCGAACTGGGTGGGGTCCAGAGTTTGGAGATTACCAATGTCTTTGTTTATAAGTTCCATGATGATACGTTCCATGGCCTTGCAGACCAGGCTCATCAGGCTAATGGGTAGGTAGTTCCTGGGGTCTGTGGTGCCTCCCCCCTTGTGGAGTGGGACAACCATTGCTGTGTGCCATTCAGCGGGCACAAATCCTTAAGTGAGGCTATGATTGAACATGGTAGGGGTGCCAGTTCGTTTTGTAATTTGTGTAGAATTCAGCCTGGGATGTTGTCTCGTCCCACAGATGCTGTGTTCTTGGCTTTGGAGAGTGTGGTTTTTACCTATGCAGCCGTGATTACAGGAACTTTGCATTCTTCTGGTATAGAGATGGGCTCTTTAGGGGGTGAAAGGGTGGTAAAGTTATCGCTGAACCTAACTGCCAGGATGTTGGCAATATCAGTTGGGTCTGTATATTTAGTGCCATTGTGCTATAACTTAGAGCAGATCTGAGTGTTGCCATTGAGATTCTTGGCATAGCTATAAAATGCTTTGGTTGTCTTAAGAATCAGTGGCAATTTTGTTTTTGTGACTAGCTTTGGAGGATTTTATCAGGGATCGCAGCTTCTTACTGAAGCTGACCAGGGAGCTCCTCCACTCATGAGATTTTACTCTCTTTTGCAACAGTTTCTTCCTTCCATTGTACAGTTTGTTTATGGCAGGGGACTACCAGATTGGCTTCCTTTTTTTGGAGGATAGCATCTTGTTTCTGTTTGGGATAGCATGATCCATGCACTTGTGTAAATGCTTATAAAGTGCATGGATTCAATAGTTGTAACTGTATTGTCCATCTGCATGGGTGCTATGACGTTCACCACTTCTGTCTTAAGAAGCATGAAGTTAGCTTTGGAGAATTTTTTTACCGTGGTTTCCTTAATGGGGGGTGGGGGCAGGATGTGGATATCTAGGGTAATTAGCTTATGGTCGGATCGGACCAATGAGGCATTGACTTCAGGTGTGGAACACCGGTCACTCATGTTGGTAATGACTAGATCTAGGATATTGTTGCCCCTGGTGGGGGTGTGGATAAGTTGATCCAGGGCATTGGAGTTTATGAATTCCAGAAAGCGTTGAGTGAAGGAGTTGGTACATGAGTAGTTTTCCCAGGTAATGGTGGAGTAGTTGAAATTGCCCATTATTAGGGTGTTTGGTTGAACCCTAATATTTTCCAGTACATCAAGAAAAGAAGAGTGGGAATCCTGGAGCATGGTGGGGGATCTGTAGCAAGCTACAATTTGGATTGCAGTTTTACCCAGAGTTAGTTGCACTTGGATAACCTCGGCTGCATTATGCTGAGCAACTAGCCTGGAGGTGCCCAGAAGATTCAAATAAGGGGGGAATTTTAAAGAATCCCCCCTATGGTGGCTTTATAAAATTAAGCAGTATAATAGAAAAATAATGTATCACGTGTTTCAAAAAGAATCTGCAATATCTGGATAACTGCAAGCTAAACAATACTAAAAAAACTTTAATTTTGCAAAAAATGGAAATTAGTTCAGTCACTGAGTTTGACATCAATAAGAAGGCAGTTTGCAATTATGTCAGAAAACTCAGTAATGCATCTTTCTAATAATATCAAACAAAGCACTCTACAACTTTGCAGAAGTGATAAAAATTCTAATAGTTATGTTTGTAAAAATATTAAGTTACAAAAAAGTTATGACTGTCCTGTGAAAACTGGATTACATCACAGCCTTTCAAATCATGTGACTATGACATCTGAAAACAGAATCAGAAACACCATCAGTCCAAAGAATTTTCCCTGAAAGCTTTCTATGTAGGAACAAGCATCATCTCATCATGTATTCATCTTCAGTGATTATATTAAGTCTTCACCTATTATCTTTAACAAGTTCCTATCAACAAGATAATTTCTAGAACTATGTTGAAATGCATTAATGGTGACAGCCCACAATATGTCACCTCAGTCAGAAAAAATGCTTCTAAGCCTAATTTGCATGATAATCAAAACTGTTAGCATTGCTACCTCACAGCACTTGGTTTTCCAGTTTCTCAGCCGGGGTGCCTATTATGTGAAGTCTGTGTATCCTCCCAATGTACCCAATGTCTGTATGCATTTTTGCCTGGTGATCTATTTTTCCTACCACATTCCAAAAAGAGATCTCCAAATTACTCATATTGCATGTTCTGCACTGGGTTGTAACTCATTTTGGAGAAGTTCTTTTGCAATCCACCCAGGGAATAGGAGGAAATGATTCAGCTGACCTGCAGCACTGAATTGTATTAAGCAGATAATCTGAGAATGTATGAATGATTGAAGTAGGGATAAAATCAAGGCACAGAAACTATATAAATCTGTACACAAAATATGTCATAACAAGGTTCATAACAGTAGAGGAATGTTTGTTAGTAGACCCAGTGATTCCCTTTGTATGCCGCAAAATATATTTGTATGTATGTTACAGAGTATTTGTATATGTCTGTGCAGGAAAAGAATGTAAATTGTATAATAAGGTAGTGCAGAGTGTGATGATAGGAGGTACTGCCAGCCATGCCAGGAGAAGTAGGACAGTGGATGTATGACTTGTGCCGGCACAGCTAGCTGGAATTTTCTAAATAATTATATGTCATTTGTATATCCAACTGATTTGTACAGATGCTTGTGCTGAAAATGTATTTTTGAGGTTTGCTTGTGTTAACTGTATCAATGGTGCACTCTGCTGGAATGAAAAGAAATGTGCATGTATTATTGTAACTGAATTAAATTTATATGTTTTAATAGAGGATGCTGGGACAGCAGAGGTTAACTAGATAGCTTATTTTAAGAACAATAAGGGTAATGTAAATGAGCTGTTAAACCATTAAAACTTCACCCCACAGTGCTGAATAGGACCAGAGACAGTGGGTCTGGAAAAAGCCTTTGTTCATTAGCTCAGTAGGAAGAGGGGAAGCCCCAGTCACTGCCATAAATGTTAAGATGTGTATTTTAGCCATGTACAAAAGACACTGTAGTCACTGGGTTCAGCAATTTCAATAATCAATGCTACTTTTGTCTTCTTTTCATGGATTACTATATCTGTTTTTTTCGCATTTTTTCTTAACTGTTAGTAATGGGTGATCCCATGTAATGTAGACTTCATCATTTTCTATAATGCTTTGTGGTTCATGTTTCCAATGGTTTTTAGCTGCTTCAGTATAATAATGTTTGTACAATCCCCATTGCAACAGTATTGCAATATTATTATACCTTTCAGCATACAGTCCTTCTGCCATTAGTATATCACAACCAGGAACATGTGTGACTGTCTCCATGTCTGCTTTACAAAACCTACATTTGTCTGATTCTCCCACATATTCAATGGACTTTGTAAACCAATGTCTACATAGTCCACTGTCTTGGCCAGCTAATATTAACCTTTCATCTTTAGGTTTAAATTCACCTCTCCTTAACCATTCCTGTATTTGATCCTGATGAACAAGGGGTTGATACAAAAGATGTTCTTCGTGTTTCACTGTTGCAGCCATCACACTTGGGTTATCTGCCTGCAGGTAGCCCTCAGTCAGCCCGAATACCATAGGATTTCTATGTCGGATGCTGTCACCTCTTAAATGATGTCAGATTGTCAGGGGTATAAAACAGGCAGCCGATGCCATTACATCAGTCTTTCTTGCCGAGAATGGAGCCCAAAGCAGAAGCAGTTCACAAGTGCTGGTCGACCTCTACCTGAAATTTTCATTTTTCGAGTTTCAAATCTGAAGTCTTCTAAAGCTAAGTACCCCATTGGGGATCCTTTTTTCTTGCTCTAACTGATGTCAGAAAAAGTTAACAATTGTCTTGCCTGTGGAAAGCAAATACCTCACAGAGATTTTCATTCTTACTGCATCACCTGTTTAGGCCCAGACCACGACGTCCCTCGCTGTTGGTTTTGTGCCTTAACACCCGAACCATTCGTAGTTGGGCTATCTTTGTCGCTAAATTCTTTCACTCTCATTCCCTGTATTCTGAAATGGCTTCTGATAAGCCATCCGATTACCAATCTTCCAAAAAAAGGTAAAAATAAAGACAGAGACAGGCTGCATAGGTCCAAAACTGCCGACGATACTTCCGTTAAGCTAGTCGCCAGATTCGCAGGCCTCTGCTGAGACCCATTCGGAGTCCGGTATGCTGCAAAATGCTTCTTCGACTATGGAACCTGCAGATGTCTCTACCTTGGATGGGTCCAGAGCATCTGTGCAGGCACCGACTTTTGACTGTGTATTCCGACCTAACGATGTTTGAATTAAACCAGCAACTTCATTTTTAGCTAAAACTACCGAGATTCTCAGGCCCAGAGTACGCACTACACCTAGAAAACCGATGACCAAAGTGCATGCTCAAGCTCCCATGCCACAAAAATAAATGCTTAGAATGGCTGAAGACCTTATTACCCTAATTAGGGGAAGCCAGCCTTCCCCTGCTAAGAGACAAATAATTGAGTTTCATTCTAATTTCTAAAGACCAGGAGTCCGATGACTCTGACCCTTCTGATTATCAGGACATGCCCTTATCAACCTATGAGGATTCAGATGCAGAGGAATCCATTTCCTCTGCCTCCCCTCCATAGGATTTTCTTTTGGTGAAACCTTGCATACTTTAAGAGAGCATTTCCGCTGGGAATGCCAGGACTACCCTCAGTCTAAAAAGAGACTCTGAGAATTTTTAGAGTTGCCTCAGCACAGGCCTCTAGCTATACACCCTGTCCTGGATGTTGTAGATGATGTCTTCATTGAATCCAGTCTTTACACTTTACCCTCGGCCCCTGGAAAACCTGATAGGTACTACAGAGTACCTGATTCTCACAAATTTCTCTTTAAGAATCCTACTGCAGATTTAGAGATCATTTCTTAGGGAACCTAAAGGGATTAAGGCTACTTTAGCCAAAAACTCTACCCCTTCAGACAGGGATTCCAGAGCATTAAACAGATGGGGTAAGAAGGTATTTACTTCTGCAACTCTTGCCATCAGGGCACTGAATTGCTAGTTACACATGTCGAAGTACCAGCAACATATTATGGAACTAATTAAACAAAAAATGGTGTTACTCCCAGATTGTGCAGAAAATAAAGATTTACAAGAGTTAATGCATTCTGCAAACCAAGTTAGCAAGCATATTTTGCAGTGTGGCTTTGATAACCTAGAAGCATCTTGCAGGGCTGCAGTCACTGGATTGGTACTGAGAAGGCATGCTTGGCTGAAGGAACAAACATTGCCAGATTATGTCAAATCACTAGATGCTCCTTTAAATAAGAACTGTTTGTTTGGCACCAAAGCAGAAGAAGTTCTTAAAAAGATGGAAGAAAAAGCTAAATCTATGCAAACTGTTAAAGAATTCTTACAAATGCAGCCACCTAGATTCAGTAGGCATTGGCCTTCTAAAAATTGGTCCTTTCCTGCCCCTTCCAGGCCTTCTAACTCAAAACCCAGGGGAAACAGGCCACCCACACTACAGTCCCAGGTTATGCAGAGATCTAAACAGTGGAGTGCTCCCACCTCAAAAAACAGGGAGTGGTAAGTTGCCCCCTTATGGAAAGAGTTCACAATGAGTTTTCAATTATCCTTCCCAGCCCTGCCCAGTTACTTGTGCCACTTGGATGAAAACTTGCCCTTCATGCAAAAAAACTGAATGTCCATTACTCAGGACCGATGGGTCCTAAACATTGTATCCCAGGGGTACAGATTCTACTTCCATTTACTGCCAATCCCAAGTGGGTTTCCAGACCTTCCTTCAAACCAGTGGGCAGAGGCTCAAAAGCAAGTACTTTCCCCTGCTCAATATCAGAGCTATTTAACCCGATCAATTAGAACAAAGGGGGCAGGGCTTCTACTCCAGACTTTTCCTGGTGCCCAGAAAAGAGGGCTCGTGGCACCCAATCCTGGATCTTTCTATTCTCAATACCTTCCTGGTGGTACCAAAATTCAAGATGCTTACCCTGCAACAGCTTCTCCCTATGCTAGCCAAGGATGCCTGGTTAATCACCCTAGACTTAAAAGAAGCTTATCTGCACATCCCCATAAGGGAGTCTTGCAGGAAATATCTATGCTTCAGGGCAGTTTTATGCACTTCCATTTGGCTTATCTACTGCACCCAGAGTATTCACAAATCACCTGGCTCCAAGCCATTGCATACTGCAGGCAGAGAAATATCCAAATGTTCCCATACTTGGACAATTGCCTGATTCAGGCAGACAGTCAGGAATTGCTACTTCAGTACCTGGCATTTGTAAAAAGCCTCCTCACGTCATTGGGGTACACCATCAATAAAAAGAAATCACAACTGGTGCCCAGTCAAAAAAATTGTATTCCTGGGAGCAAGCTTTAACACAACTTCCCAGATGGCATTTCTCACTCCAAAAAAACAGGTCTATTTGACCAACTACTTCAAACAAATGGCCACCAAAACCCAGCTATCTGCAAGGAAAATACTGCAAGCCCTAGGGTTCATGGCCTCATGTATTCTGCTAATTCCCTGTGCAAGACTGCATATGAGGAAAATTCAGTGGAACTTAAAAAGTGTTTGGTGCCAACATTCTCAGGACTTGGAAATAGTCATTCCAGTCATACCTTGTCTAAGTGCAGAGTTCCTTTGGTGGGCATAAGCATGCAACCACAACAAGGGATTGCCCTTCACTCAACCCCTCACCACCCAAACAATGACAACAGATGCATTAGACTATGCCTGGGGGGCTCACATGGCAGGCAAATGCATTCAGGCCAAGTGGAGCCCAGGCCAAATTCTCCTGCACATCAATCAAAAAGAGATGTTAGCTGTACAGAATGCCCTGATAGCCTTCAAAAACCTAATCCTTCCAGGACAGCTGCTGATAAAAACAGACAACACCATCGTTATGTGGTACATAACAAGCAGGGGGGATTCCATTCTTACCCACTCTTCAGGTTAGCCATGGCCCTGTGGAACACAGCCTTGAGCACCCAAGTGCATCTACAAGCTCAATTCTTGCCAGGCAAACAAAATTCACTGGCAGATGCCTTTAGCAGAAATCTCCTAGACCCACAGGAGTGGAAATTGGAGCCCAACATCTTCAACCTTCTAACCCAGAGGTGGGGGACACTGGAGGTGGACCTCTTTGCCTCCCCCAGAAAACCACCAGTTGAGCAAATTTTGCACCAGGAACCCTCACAGCAGGGCCTGGGAGGTGGATGCCCCATCCTTCCAATGTGAAAACCTCTCAATTTATGCCTTTCCCCCTCTGCCCCTCCTCTCAAAAGTACTACTCAAGATCAAACAGGACAGGCCAAGGGCAATTCTTATTGCCCCAGACTGGCCATGCCAGCACTGGTACCCACTCTTACACAGTCTGACAACAGTGCCACACTAATTGATGATGACATCAGATAACAAGGGGATATAAGGAGGGAAATGGGATAAGCAATGTGATTCTGACGAAATCCCTATGGAAGGGAAGAAAGCACTCAATCTAATTGTTTGTGTATTTTTTTTTTAAAGTTTTGTTAATAAAATTGGTCATGAGTGAACGTATCTACAGCAGTGTCTAGTTTGGTATTATTGGTGGACATTGACACTGCTGGTCTCATTTTCTTGTTTTATTGAGTGGAATTTTTGAGCCCTTGGGAGGTATGGATTCACTCGACAATTTTCCTCCGATTTTTTCCCCTATCCGGAGAGAGGAACTGCACCAAGTTCAGTCGGAACTTGCGACTGTTAAGGGAGAGCTTACTCATCTCATAGAGCTCCTAACATAATCTGGTGAACAGATTAAAGGAACTAACAGTAAAAGGAAGCGTCATTCATCCCCTATTGATGACGACATGCCTAGTGAGACACGAGGTGAAAGGCCAGAAGGAGAGGAAGGTTATAAGGAGGCAAACGCCAAACAAAGCGGAAACATAAATGAATGTAGGAGCCTTTTATTTGAAAAGGGCTCAGAGAACAACAACAATATTGGTTCTGAGATTTTGAAAATGGGGGCAAGATCAAAAGACACGCTCGGACAGGGCGGATATAACAAACAACAGAGTAATGCAAGCAGGAGCAGTACGAGAGAGGAGCGAAATGGATGTTTTATGGTAGAACACATAAGGACATCATAGAGACAAGTGAGTAATATTCAAAATCTTGTGGTGCAAGATAAAGACAATATAGACAACAGAGGTTTTGATTACCTTTTATCTAAGCAATATGTGTTTGCTGATAAAGACTTTGTAGAGCAAACACATAAAGATGTGCAAAGTAATAATGAGTCTATTGATGGCATTCTGAAAGACATGATTTATAAATTTGAATCAAAAATGTTTAAAATTAAGAAAATACAGTTGGAAAATGGTTATTTATCAGAGTGCATGATAAAAAGAATTGTACCCAGGGGATTAAGGGTGTATAAATTCCCATTTGGGTTAGACTATGATGACAATGTAGTAGCTGATTTTGTTGAAATGTTTATTAGGCATGGTATGGAATTAATGGAAAAAAATTATAAAAAATAATGATAAGAAATGAAGTGTGCTCATAGAACAAGCAGAGGTTTTAGATAGAAAAATTAGAAATTATCTTTTATTTACGGAAAATAAAGACCTGTATAATAGAAAAATGGAGAATATCGAGTTCAAGTGTAATAGAATATTTAACACAAAATGTAAAAAAATGCAAAGAGATTTGAATGAATATAAAAATAATAGGGCATATCTGTTTAGAACTGACAAAAAATGTAAGGAAAATAGAGAAAGTGATAGTGGAGAGATATGATTACAAAGGACAGTACACATATGGAACAAGGAGTAACCCCAACTTTAGTGAATATACTTATAGAGACTTTAATGAGCCCCAACATTTTCAATATCGACAAGAATGGGATGTGAGACTGGAAGAAGACAGAGGTCAGGTAGAAAATGGATGGAACAAAAAGAACAGGAACAGGAACAAAACGCAGAGGTGGTAGACATTATAGTACAGGGTGGCATAACATTTACTATGAATGGATACCATATATATAATTATGCAGGTTTAGAATTGACAAAGGAACATTTTCATTTATGTATGAAAGGTTTGAAATTTGTACCCACTAAAAGGTTTGATTATACGGAAACAATAATAGAGCTTAAAATGTATATGAGAAAACTTAATCTGGCATATATGTTTCAGGAACAGACACAAAATGAAAGGAGAGAAAGGAATACAGAACCCAGGAACAAAAGTATTTTTAACCCACCCCTAGAACCAACACTTAATATTTTGGAAAAAGCCATCATAGAGGATGTTTATAAGTTGAAAAGTAAAGAACAATATGGGCCAACAAACTATAAGAAACTATAATCTAAGTAAAAAAGAAAATTAAGTTTTAAAAACTCTTAGGGGAGATGACACAATTAGAGTGATGCAACCAGATAATTGGGGAGGGATGTTTTTTTATGATTCTATGGAATATTCTCAGAAAATCTTTGAAATTCTAAATGATTTAGACACATACCAACCATCTTCACTGAATGAAATTAATATTAGTCATAGAAGAATTGACTTTTATTTAGAAGATTATCTTCTGGAACAAAGAATTTCTGGAGATCTATATAATTATTTAAAAGTTGCAAAACCAATAGTAGCAACTATATTTGGTATTCCCAAAACGCATAAAGGCCTGGATAATTTATCATTCAGACCGATAGTGGATGGTCATGGATCAAAAACCTACCCTTTTGGTGTGCGTATACTTAAAGATTCCTGGGATTTTTTGGGTAGAATACGAAATGATTTGTGGGATCAGGAATTAATCTTTATAACTATAGATGTGGTAGATCTTTTTACATCCATTCCAAAAGAGGAAGGATTGGAAATATTCTCAGACAGCTTAGATAATAACATTGTAGTAGATAATGGTAAAAAGGAGTTAATTATGGAATTCATGGACATAGTTTTAGAGCATAACTATATTATTTTTGAAGGAGAATATTATAGGCAATACAAAGGGGTTGCTATGGGGGCGTTATGTGCCCCCATATTTGCAAACCTTGTATTGCTGGAATGGGAACAAAACCATGTCTTACAAAGTAGATTCTACCAGTATATGAATGTATATGTGAGATTCCTGGATGACATTTGTATTTTATGGAAAGGACCAGCAAATTTAATAAAGGAATTGATTCAACATTTAAATGAGAGTACAAGATTTCTAAAATTTACATATACTTATGATAAGAATGGAATAAATTATTTAGATACATATATAGAGAAATATGAAAAGGGTTTTAAAAGTAAGGTATACAGGAAACCATCCTTTAGTAATTCTTATTTACAATACACAAGTGACCACCCTTTTAAACAAAAGAATAGTATAGTAAATGGGCAACTAATAAGAATAGCTAGAATGACCTCAAACATTGAAGATATTGACAAAGAATTGAAGGGGGTTGTTACCCTATTTCAAGAGAGAGGTTACCCCAGAAAAATATTGGATGAATACATTAATTACGTAAGAAGTGAATGGGGAAAAAAATATAAGTCATTGTTAGGGAGATTAGAGAGCACTAAAGAGGATAAAAGCATAACAGACGGAGAGAATAATAGGTTTGAGAAAGCTATGGTAGGTCCCTATGGAAAAAATACATATCAGGTAGAGAAAATAATAAAAAAGAACTGGGTTATATTAAGGAATAACCAAAGGTTGTGGAATATTGGTGGTACTAAACCAAATTTTGTATATAAAGTAGGCCCTAATTTAAAAAAAACGTTTGAGAAGGGCATGAAAAATAAAAATAGAGACGGCACTAAAAAATGTGGACATTGTACGCAATGTAAATATATTTACCTAGATGAGAAAGTAACCATCAATAACTCTTTACAAACCACGGTTACATTTGAAACAGGTCATTGTCAGACTACAGGAGTTATATATTTGGCTATGTGCAAGTCCTGTCCCTCATTCTATTTAGGCAAGACAGAGAGAAGACTGAGGGACAGGATTTACGAACATACATACCAAATTGCCACTAAGAATGTAAATAATGCCCTATACAGGCATTCTATTAGTTGTGTGGCATATAAGGAGTTTAGATTTGCAATTTTAGAAAAAGTGTCACAAAATCCTAGGGGGGGTGACTATAGAAGTTATACTGAAGAAAGAGAATTAAGATGGCAAATACAATTACAAGCAAGTCAGCCCCCTGGGTTAAATTAAATAATTTCAATAAAACCTATATTAATTAAGAGGATGGAATGTGGAAAATGAATTTTAAGGTATTTATGTTTTTACACAATTTTATAGATTTGTACATGCGTTTATATTATTGTATAAATATATATTTATTTGTCATATTCATATACAATTTTAAGATGAAATCTAGAGCACGCTTATTTAAATACACACATATATATATATATATATATATATATATATAATTTTTAATGTATTATTTATTATATATTAGTATGTTTTAGAAATGGGCCGAGTTCTAAATACTTGAATTTTAAATATGTCTTTTAAAAAGTCCATCTAAAAGGAATGTTTCTTTAAAAGTTGCACTATGTAATTACATTAACTAATTGATGATGACATCAGATAACAGGGGGATATAAGGAGGGAAATGGGATAAGTAATGTGATTCTGATGAAATCCTTATGTAAGGGAAGAAAGCGCTCAATCTAATTGTGTATTTTTTTTTTTTTTTTTAAGTTTTGTTAATAAAATTGGTCGTGAGTGAACGTATCTACAGCGGTGTCTAGTTTGGTATTAACAGTGCCACACTTGCACCTTCATCAGACCCCTACCCTGCTGTCTCAGCAGGAGGGACAGATTTTGCATCCATAGTTACAAAACCTAAACCTTGCAGCCTGGATTATCCCCTGAATACACCACCAGCCAACCTCAGCAAGCAGGTGCTGGACATCATTCTTGAAGCCAGAAGGCCTAGTACTAGGAAATCCTATGCTGAAAAGTGGAAAAGATATTGTTCTTGGAATCAGTCTCAAGGAAAGGACACAGCACTGCCATCCTTACCTCAAATCCTGGATTACCTAGCAGAGCTATTCCACAGAGGCCTATCCTTCTTCTCCATTAAGATTCATGCCTCTGCCATCTCATCTTATTTTAATACTGAGCCACCTCTATTTTCTCACCCTCTCATCAAACAGTTCCTGACAGGGGCTAACAACTTAAGGCCACCTAGAAGAGCACCCACCCCTGCCTGGGATCTTAACTTTGTACTGGAGAAGCTCACGCTTCCCCCCTTTGAACCTGCTGCTTCAGCAGAGTTAAAATTCCTCTCTTGGAAAACAGCCTTGCTTTTAGCCATAATTTCAGCAAGAGAAGTGTCTTGAGTTACAGACACTAATGGCTGTAGAACCCTTCATTATTTTCCATGCTGACAGGGTTTCCCTCAGGACTAACCTGTCTTTTATGCCTAAGTTGGTGTCCAGTGTGGCTTTAAACCAATCCATCCATTTGCCAACATTTTTCCCTAATCCTCAGAATAAAGGGAAAAGGATCCTGCACTCCTTGGACTTGCACAGACAGCTCAGATTCTACCTTGACAGGACTAAACCTTTCAGAAAATCTGACCAGCTGGTAGTCAGCTTTGCTTCAGGGACAGAGGGCAAGGCCATTTCAAAGCAAACAATTTCCAAATGGATAGCACACTGCATCCATTTCTGCTACAAGCATTCATTCCACTAGAGCTACTTCACCCTCTACAGTATTTCTCAGGGGAGTCCCTAACAGGGACATCCTGGAAGCTGCAACCTGGAGTTCTGTACACACCTTCACCAAGCATTACCACTTACCTGTTTTTTCTAAATCCAGAGCTGGATTTGCTACAGCAGTTTTACAAGGCCTGCTAGCCAGCCCTAACACCACTTGACTGCCTCCACCCTTCCTCAGCTTTGGGAATCAACCCAAGTGTGATGACTACAACAGTGAAACATGAAGAACATAGTACAGTTGTGTACACTTACCATAAATGTAGATGTTCGAGTGTATTCACTGTTGCAGTCCTGGTTTCCCTCCCTCCATCCCCCTGGTTTTCTATATCCTTTCTACCTATCCTCTTTATGGCCGTCTTTTATAGCAGGGGTATTTACTTTTTAGTGGAGATGTTCCACACCAAGTAATAGCTTCCTATTTTAGGGGCTCCTGACATCTAGGGCAAGAAAAATTCACATAATGGCATTGGCTGCATGTTTTATACCCCTAATGACCTGACGTCATGGAAGAGGTGACAGCAACTGACACAGAAATCCCAAGAATCTGGTATTCGGGCCAACTGAGAGCTACCTGCATGCAGATAACCCAAGTGTGATGACTGCAACAGTGAATACACTCGAACATCTACATTTATGGTAAATGTACACAACTGTACTTTCTTGCTGAAGTGTTCTCAGGTCATTATTACTAATTCGTTCTCCTCCCTGTGTTTTGTTTGGATCCAGTTTGCATAGTTCTTTTTTGGTATAATGTAATTTGATTTCAGTATCTGATGTTACCTGTATGCTACTTTAACAACTTCTCACCCCCTTTGTGGAGCAAAACTGTTTACATAAAAATATTTTTAAATATATCTATAATCTGTTTTGTCTGAGAATAAATTTTAGTATCTACACAGTTTATCAAGTTGTATGTCTTTACTCCTTCCGTATCTTTGGTATCTATAAATTGCTTTCCTGTTTTGCTGAATATCTTTATATAAATTTTCTTCAGATTATTCTTGACCTTGCCACACACTGTGCTTAATTTGTTTGTCCAGCTTGTTTTGTTTCAGTTCTACCTATATATATATATATATATATATATATATATATATATATATATATATATATATATATATATATACACATACCACCTGGTAACAATATCCCTGTTCTGGAAGATATTCTCTCCTGGTTCACCACCAACATAAATAATGAGACAGTAATCTTAACTGGTCTTCCATTGATTCATCAACCCCTTCTCAAAGCATTAACCTATATCAGTTCACACAGCTAATCAAAACTCCTACTAGACCAAATAAAGATTGAACCACTGGTAGCATCCTCGACTGGATACTAGTCTCCCACCCAGACCATATTTCTGATAGTGGCACTCTCCCTGACTCCCTTAGTGACCATCTCCATGCCTTCATACACCATTCCCCTTCCCCCTCCTCTATCAGCACAAATACATTACAACCCGCACCATAAAAAACTTCAATCCTCAAATCTTCTCCAATGCCTTAAAACAAATAAACCGGAACCCTCTAAGGTCCCCTCCTTTGGACGCTACTTTCTCACACTTCAATACAGTTTTCTCTGATCTACTTAACTGCTTTGCGCCCTGCAGCACCAGAATACTCATTTCCAAAACATCCCCCTGGCTAACCAACGGCTTAAAAATCCTTATGCATCTCTGAAACAAAACCTAGAAATACTGTCAAAAATTCAAAACTCCCAGCTTTCTTGCTGAATACAAGCAACTACGAAATCAAGTAAAAAAATCAAATAGCCATCGACTATAAATCCTACTATCTCAAACTTAAAAACAACCATAAAACCAACCCTAAAAAATTCTGGAGTAGCATTGCATCAATACTATCTCCAGGCAAGAAAGAGAACCCCTGCCCTGACCCAGACATGCCTGACCTTCTCCTAGCTACCCAATCCAACTCATTTTTCATTGATTCCATAGGCAAATTAACTCATCTTTCCCTAATAATATCCCCTCCAACATTTTTTTTTTTATTTAACATTTATTTAACATTTTATTTAACATTTTGTTGACCGGGAAAGTCCGACTAGGTTCCACAGATCCTGTTTTCAGCAGAGGCCCGGGGAGAAATGCTCCAGAAGCATGTCTTTAGAATGTGGGAGGAAACCGGAGTACCCGGAGGAAACCCACGAGAACGCAGGGAGAACATGCAAACTCCGCACAAAAGGCACCCCAGCCGAGAATCAAACCAGAGAACCTCTTGCTGTGAGGAAACAGCATTAACCGCTGCACCACTGCGCCGCCCATATCTGAAACCATGGCTTCAACCTCCAATAACTCTCAGTCCTCCCCTTTCACTCTCAAATCCATTCCTACCCACACTATAAAAAAACTCCTACTAAAGTTTAAACCTTGTTCTAATGCCCCAAATGACATTCCATCCAACTTTCTCAAACTAGCCGCTTCCCATCAGCATCCTAATAAATTGCTCCATCCAAGAGTCCTACGTACCACTCCTCTGGAAAAAAGCCTTCATCATCACCCTGCACAAAGGAGGTAACAACTTTTCAATCTCCAACTTTCGCACAATAGCTATCCTGTACCCTATCTCCAAGATACTTGAAGAATGTACTCATCTGCAACTTATACCCTACCTACTTGACAACCAACTATTGACTCCAACACAACATGGGTTTACACCAGGACATGGCACCACCACTGCCCTCCTTTCCTTCCTTGAAATCATCAACTCTGCTTGTGACTCCGGTAACATAGTTTCTACCCCCCTCCTCGACTTATCCAAGGCCTTTGATACTGTCTCCCATAAGCTCCTCCTTTCTAAACTCTCTCATCTTAACCTTTCCTCTTCTTCTATCAAATGGTTCACCAGCTATCTTTCAGCCAGGGAACAAGCTGTAAAATGGAACTACTGTACTTCCTCTTTCCTTCACACCCCAACAGGAGTACCTCAAGGCTCTATATTGGGTCCCTTACTATTTAATATTTTTATAAATGACTTCCACCAAAAAATCCCCAATGCTAAACTCGTACAATACGCAGACTATCATCTGCTCTGCCAAAACTATCCCCAAATTAATAAACCTTACACAAGAGGCCTTCTCCTCCACTGAATCCTGGATGTTTGACAACCATCTAGCCCTTAATGCCTCCAAATCCAAAATAATGATTGTTTTCCCTTCTAGACACACTGCTGTTGACAAAGCATCCTTCTCTATTCTCAGTCTAAACAATACATCTATTGCAACAGTTCCCCATACAAAACTTCTGGGCGTCCTTATTGATGACCAGCTAAAGTATGACATCCACCTACAAACCAATATAAAAAAAAACACAAAAAACTTGGAATGGTTTATAGTCAGAGATGCTACCTTTCTCTTTCATCTATACAACTCCTATCTACCACCTACCTCATCCCCTCCCTTCTGTATGGAGCTCCACTACTCACTAATCTCCAATCAGCCCTGAAATCTAAACTATCCTCATGCTATAATAACATTTCTAAGCTTGCCATAGGTTCCAAATAATCCACTTATCATTGCAACTCTCTCCATGCACTAAACTGGTTGCAACTCCCAAACTACCTAACTTTCATTCAACTAACAAAAGCACACAAGCTCATTTTTAAACCCCCTAGCTGTCCGTCTCTGTCCTCTTCCTTAAAAATCCACCAGCCAAATAGAACACTAAGATCCACAAATCAAAACCTCTTAGAACTCTATAAACCTTTACATTCACCAGGGCAACTCTTACTAGCCTTCTCCCTTGCTAGATTATAGAACTCTCTTCTTCCTCACATTAGAACTACCCAGAATCTCCCTTCCTTTAAAATCTTACTCCACTCTCATCTCTCCCCTCTCCGGGAATTCTCCTTTTCTCATCCTTCCTGAATCCTGACACCTATCTTTATCCTATCCTATTCAAAACTCAGCCATTTCATAAATAATTCTTTTGTCTCCAGTTATGATATACTAATTGAGCATTAATTTATTGTTCTTGTAAATATCTTAAAAGTGCTGGACTTAGTTATTACATTTGAATGTTTTTATAATATTGTCTTTTGGTCTGGAGCAGTTAATTTGTTGCTCTTGTATGCTGTACTTAGTTATTACTTTTGAATATTTTTTAATATTGTCTTTCTGTCTGGAGCTTTTCTCCTGGGCCTCCATTGAAAATGGGCTACATTAACAAACTGCAATAAATAACATAAATAAATATATATATATATATATATATATATATATATATATATATAATCCCTAAATAGATATATACAGATGCACACACATATCAAATAGTAAAAAGGTTACACAGACAAACCTACAAGAAAAAAATAACCAAGCTAGAGTGCTCACTGTGTGATACCTTAAACCTCCTATAATAAAGGCCCTTGGAATATATGCAAATGACCCCTTAAGGACATCAGGTGTTTCAGCTATATGGTTTCTGATTGTCCATGACTTTTTACTTTTTTCATTTTAAGTCTTTATGTATACATTTAGGCCTAAAACGCCAAACCCACTAACTGTGGCATGCATGTTTTGTCTTTCTGATGACCTCGTTAGCATAATATAAGTTTACTTTTTGGCTATATTGTAATAGCACAGGATCTTTAAGCCTAGCTGATGTATTTATCCTTAAGGTTTCTGCAAAGTATTCCAACTAACATAAGCAGTCACACAGTGAAAACTCTAGCTTGGATAGGTTTTTCTTGTAGTTTTTACTAATTGGTTTGTCTATGTGACATTTTTTCTCTTTGGTTTGGATGATAGTTGGGATATTTTGCAGATACCTTAATGGTTATGGACATCAGCTGGGTATAAAGACCCTCTGTTTCTAAAATATAGCCAGACAGTCTACTTATGTTGTGCTGGACAAGGTCACTAAAAGACCAAAACATGCATTTCCACAGCTAGTGGAATTTGGCTGTATAGACCTGAATGTATTCATAAAGACTTAAAAAAAGAAAAAGCAAAAAGTCATGGATATTCAGAAGCCATATAGCTGAAACACTTGGATGTCCTTAAGGGTTCATTTTCGTATATCCATGGGCCTCTTTTACAGGAGGTTTAAGGAATCACACAGTGATATGTATGTATATGTATATGTATATGTGTATATATATATATATATATATATATATGCACACACACACACACACACACACACACACACACACACACACACACACACACACACACACACACACACACACACACACACACACACACACACGCGCACACACACACACACACATATATATATATATATATTATATATATATATATATATATATATATATATATATATGGATCTACTTTTAAATACCATAATTTCAGAATCCCGAAAACCAAAATACTGAGACCAGATTGACAAAATCTTACAATACTGAAACTTTAAAACACTGACGCCCATAATACGAAATACAAAAGTACAAACCTTGCATACAACTCCCTACACTACCTGTCAACCTCTTATTGAAAGAAATCTGGACAAAGCCTAAAATAATGTGGGGACAAAAGCCCAAACATGGGACAAATTTTATATATTGCGCTTACAAACTTAGAAATTTGCTGCGGTGGTGGTGCTGCGGTAGCGTTGTCACCTCACAGTAAGACATTGTCCTGTTCAATTCTCAGCTAGAGCGTCTTCTGCGTGAATGAGCATACCTTCATTGAAGGTTGTGCGTCAGGTCTGGCAAATCGGCATGTAAAAATCTACTGCCAATCATTAGTGGACCGGAGTTCCACTGTGGTGACCCCTAACCGGGAAAAGCCGAAAGACACAACAACAGCAACAATAACAAACTTAGAAAGTTGATAGAATAACAGAATTTGTGTTAGCATGTATTTTCTGAAGGATATAAAGTCTGAAAGTCAAATCTATGTCATTATTTAGTGATTTCAATCCTCGGTGATTTGCCAGAAAACCTTACATTTTATGAGGAACACACTAAAAATATGATCTAAAAATCTGGACATTCTGCAAAACTCTGGACAGTTGAGAGGTATGCAAGTCCTGATACCTAAGCAGTACTGTACAAAAACACTGTATACTTCTAAAAACAATGAAGAACTCTTTAAAAAATTAAATAACTACACACTTACCTTCCCTCTGTTAACCAGACTATCTAAAACCCACCTAAGTGGGGAGGCTACACCCACCACACCATCAATGGGAGGGCTGTACCCCCCCACTCCCCCTCACTCCCCAACTATATATAACAACTCCGGGATCACACTACAGTGGGAAAAAGGCATATACCTTTTTCTTACCTTATAGGTCTGTACACATTTCCACTATTGCTGGGAGCATACGAAACGTCCGTTATATTTGCTTACATACTTCCTGTACAAATAAAGAGACATACCTCATTTATGAACACTAAATAAGGACTTCCTACGATAATATTGGTATTCCAACATCGGCACTTTAAATTTCGGTGTTATCACGCTCAGTATTCTAAACATTCAGTATTTTAGGCATTTACTACTTCGCAAATACAACGTTAAGCTCCACAGAGGAATCACTGTGCAAACACCTGTAAAATTGTCCTTTATTTAAAAAGCGAATGAAAATCCACTTCTACTATATAAACACACTGAAATAGTTGATATAGTTTAGCGCTTTCACCCACTACATGTGAGCTTCTTCAGAACAACATTATCATAGTGCACAAACGTTTATATAACTTTTTAGGCGCCAAAAAATTCAAAAGATGGGCTGCCCTTAAAGTAATATCACTGAATATGTCTCTATCCATGTGATATGCAATATAATACTTTAAAAACTCCTGTGTGCACTGTATACTGTATGTGCTATACTTAAAAAATAATAGTACAATAAAATAATAAATTCTATTCACATATATAACATATTCTATACACACTATAGTAACTCTATGCATGTTCTCTAACTATTTTGTACATAGAGCATAGTAACACAGAATTTAGTGTGCAGACTCATTGTGCACTGTTGGCTTATGAATGGCTATTTGAGATGATTGATGCAGGGAGACTGGCTGGCGAATATGCTGATGCGTGTTTGTGAAACATTATGTGAGTGATAAGTCATAACCGACATCACCTGACACTTTATTACGACGACTCATTTGAGGAAGTGTGGCATAAGAGGCCTTCAGCTGTGCTACATTTGTCAATGAAGGGCAGATTTTTATTGCTAATTATATTCCATTAAGTGTTACAGCTGCATAGCATGTTTGTAATTCTTAGTGCAGCACTACACAGTCAGAGTTACTTCCTTGATAATCTCAGCACAATCCCAGATGGCTTCTTTCTGTACTTTCTTGTTAATGAATTGGAAGGATATACATTTGTTACCATTATAAAATTTTTTTTTTCAAGTTTTTCCATTTTTTGTTTTGCTTTTTCTTGGACTGTCATTTTCTAGTTTAATGTTTTTATATGTATTTATCTTGTTTCAGAAATGTATGTCATATTGCTTGGCACAGACAGCAGTTTGCCAGAAAGTTCCTCTCAGGCACCTCCGTAATCACAGTGATATTGGCAGGTTTATTTATACTTTCCTTAATCAATCTTACAAAGCATATACTGAAAAATTTTTGATCTGCATATGAAGTATAAGTCACTCATCTTCCCTGACAAACAGCATTGTGGACCACATTTATGCTCATGTGCAGTTAGTATAGTAGACTGTTTTTTTTAACAAGCTCTGTATACTAATAAACAAAAGGCAAAATAAGATATCTTTTTAATAGAGCAGTTAAAACAGAAAGCAAATGTATGATCAATCGTTTTGGTAAATGATCTTTTCAAAATATATATAATATGCATTTAAAAAAAACATCACTATTATAATTTCAGTGTCAAGAGAAACAAGTATTACCTAGAACAAATGTGCCAAAATGCACAGATATGGCAGCTTAAAATATTTAATGTTCTTACTAAGTTCATTGTAATAATGCAAAGCCATGCTTCCCATAACCATAGAAGGCAAGAAGGGATTCCCCCAAGAACCATTTGCTTTCAAATTTAGAGAACTTCCTTGTGATGTATTGCCATTTCTACTAGTTGTGCCTATTGCTTGCATTGCCTGATAGAATATTCAATAAACAAAACACTTATTTCAAAAGCGCAGTCTCTAGATTCCCTGTACGGGGAGTGTAGTGAAGTGTGACTTATTAAGGTCTTTTTTTCAACCCAGCAGATGGCAATGAGGATTTGATTAATACCTTTAGCAAATGATTTATAATTTTACTTCTGCAAAGGTGAACTCTGTCTTTCAGCATTAAAGGAGCTTAGTGTGTATAATCAAACCTAATTGGCTGCATTAATCATTCACAAATAGTACTCTGTTTAAATGTGTAAGGGGACCACCAACCATTATGTTTTGTCTGCCTTATTATCTTACACTGCTTAATGTTAGGTTTGATGGTAATTACTAAATCAATTCAAGTGTTTAGAATCTACTGCAATTTAATGATGAAATGCATATGCATTTTTTTTACTTTGACTATGAGTATATCAATCCAAACAACAACAAAATGAAGTCTAATGCTTTATTTCAGTATGCCATACACTTCACAGTCTTTATGTACCCAAAACTGTTATCGCAAACCTAAGCAATGCCAAATATGTCAACTATATCACAATGTCAATTTTAACAAAACACTCGCACACACAAAAATTTCTGTCAGGGGACAACTTCTTCTATCCACCCACACCTGTGAGACTTTAAATATATTAATTGCAAAGTTTGTCAGCCTGAAAGGAAAGATTATTCTTCCTGAACTGTACATTCAGCAACCCTGAACCCAGTGTAGCACCAGCATTGAAGGACGACACATCAAATGATATTCACAAATTAAATGCCACGCAGCATCTGTGTTATAAATACTCCTGAAAATCAAACAGTGCATGTAATTTGGTGTACAGTGTGAGGTGTCTCACTGCAGTGCATAATCTTACTGAAGTTAGCTGCACTGATTACAGGCAAGACAGAAAGACAGGCGCAGTTAAAAATGTGGTAGGCGATTATGTGATATACACAAGACATAACTAAGGTGAGGCAAAGGGGATAGCTGCCCTGGGAGAAAATTACCTGGTACACCTCAGCTTCATGATGTTAATGCTGATATTGCATTTGTGTTCCTGGATGAAGCACTCTGTCTGGGGACCTGTAGCAAGCACCTTTATTCTAACTATTTTTCTTTTTTTTTTTTTTGTGCTTCTCAGCTGAAAGTTGAGGAGGCACAGATGAGCTAGCTATCGTTCTGTTAATATATCTGGATTCTGACATCCAAAGATTAAATAAAGGCAGCATTAGGAAGCCTGGCAGCTCCGCTAAAGTAAATCTATTGCTGTGTCTGTCTATCTGTCTGCCTGTCTATGCCTATCTGTCTTTCAAGTATGTATATGGTGTTGTGTCAGACTAGTGCAGTTATGTAAAATCTATATTTTGTCAGACTAAGGGACAAGATTTTTTCTTTTGAAGTAGTGCAAGTCAAGTAAATTGTTACAAGACAGTAGCACTTCAAGTAGTGTGTCATTTGATATCCTTATTACACTATACACAGGTGTCAGGATACTGATAAACAGTCACTATGGGTCATTATTGGGCAGCACAGTGGTGCAGCGATTAACATTGTCGCCTCACAGCAAGAAGTTCTCCACTTTGATTCTTGGGTGGGGTGCCTTCTGTGCAGAGACTGCATCTGTGTGGGTTTCCTCCAGGTACTCCCTCCCACATTCCAAAGACAAGCATCTGAAGCATTTCTCCCCGGGCCTGTGCTGAAAATAGGCTCTGTCCTAGTCAGTAAATGTTAAATAAATAAATTATACCTCAAAACTATAATCATTTGTTCATTTTCATGTTGTAACTTCAGTTCAGTCATTCTGAATGTTGTACACTGCATTTGTACAGCTGGCTGTGCTTAGCAGTGTGTCACATTTGATGTGCTATGCACATGTTAGTATAACACAGGTGTTATCATTGGTTTACTATCAAAAAGTTGAGCGTTGGTTCGGTGAACACAGAAAGTCGAACGTCAGTTAGTCGACTTCTATGATACCGAACATTAGGAGATCAAGAGTACATATCAGAGATTGCAAGTGTGTATTCGCTGACATGAACTAGATGTTCCAAATAAAAAATGAACTGACAAACAAAAAACTGAAGAAAAGAACACACTGTGAACAAGCACCAACACTTCACTTAGCTCGATGAAGAAATAAATATAAAAAGCCGTTCTTATTCACTTTAATACCAAAACAAAATAAAATTTAACGCTTTTCGTTTGGGAAATATCCAAACTTCTTCAGATGTAGAGCAAGAACAAAAACAGTCAGCCCAGCAAAAATCCACTCTATATGATGAGGAGTTAATTGATTAATTGCCTACAAGTGGATCACAGCACTCATTTAAAATTACACTTCACAGTTGCATTGTTTTGCTAACAAAACCAAAATGAACTACATGTTATGTGTACAGTTGCGGTACAGTGCGGATTGAGAAATGTATCCCTTTCCTCACTGTAGTGTGATCTCGGAGTTAGAATATTTAATTTGCAGGGTTATAGGGGGTGCATACAATGTGAATGACAGTGTAGGTGTTTAAGTTGCATCTACTCTGCCATCACTGTCGATATTCAACATAAATCTCAAATCTGTTGAATTTGACCAACAGATTTGACATTTTAACCTAATTAGTAATTAGTATGCAGGAAGTATAGAATGTTCATTGTTATGAACTTCAATATTTTGATAGTAAACCGTTACCATTCGTAATTATAATCATCAGCCATCATCATTTTCTGTGTTCCTGGTCTCTTTGTTCAGCGCCATGCACCATCTGTACTGTAAGTTCAAGTGGGACTCATCAATACCCCTTCTTAGATCCTGTTTGAAGAGCAACTTCCAGTAATAGTTACCATCTAGAATCTCATTAAGTGTTGTACAGTTACAGCAGTTAATTATTGCTCTGTTTGTAGTATTATAATAACAGCTAGAGATACAGTAAATTAATGTTCTGTTTGCAGTATTACAATAATAGTTAGAGACACAACAGTAAATTCAAATCTTTAGAAGTATAGAAATGGATGTTAAATTAAAATACAAATATTGTGGTAAGATATAGTAGGAGTTTTATTTTGACCCCAAAATAAGTAGCACTCAGCATGAAAAGGAGAAGTGTTAAATTCATTAATGTTATTCTTCTGTTTGTAAAGTTTTCTTTTTAAATTGCCATAGATTGCAATCATTCTTTGCATTATCATTTGCAAAAGAAAAAAATGTGCATTTTTATTCTGTAAGAAATTGTTACTTTGTCATGCACATGGAGATTTTGCATTTTTCCAATTACAGTTGAGATAAATGTTGCAGGTTTGTCCTTGTGCACACCTCTCAGCCTCTTGAAGCCAGAAATCTGGACAAAGCCATAAATAATGGATGGACAAAAGCCCCAAAATAGGGAGAATTTTTAAATATTGCTCTTACAAGCTTAGAAATTGATAGAATAACAGGTTTTACATTGATGTTAATTTTCTGAAGGGTATAAAGTCTGAAACTCAACTATCATTGTTTTTCTGTCTTCTGTCTTCATTGATTTGCCAATAATTAGCCAGAAAAACATTTTATGAGAAACAAACCAAAAATATGAGGCAAAAATCTGGACAGCTGAGAGGTAAGCCCTGGCACCATGTAACCAGTGATAAGATAAATGCATGAATCAATTCCAAAGGTAAAAAAGAAAAAAAAAAAAAAACAGGAAAAACTCAGTCAGTTAGCTGAATAAAATTCATACATAAATAAAATAAAAAAAGAAGAAGCATTCCAAAAAAATTTATCTTAAGACAAAAAGCTGCACCAAGGCAATTCCATTTTAAAAATGCTTTCAAGCTGGATGCTGTTGTCTCCCCCAGTTCACAATCACAATTTCAAGTGACGGTTCGGTGACCACAGAATGTCGAAGTACAGTTGGCTGAATCCCGTGTTGCCTAACCTTCATTTGTCCGAGTCCCGGTTTAGCGAATGCACAATGCATTCATACATAGGAAATCAATCTTATAACTAGACATTGCGGTACAGTGGGGATCAGGAAATTTATCATTTTTCCCCACTGTAGTGCAATCTTGGAACTGGAATATAAGGGGGGGGGGGCTGGGTGGTCACATCATGTGATATGCAGTCTCGAACTGCAGTCTTGGGATGTTGAGAAAGGTCGAATTTGCAACACGAAGTGTGTTTGCGACATTCTGACCTTCTCGACATTCTGAGTCAAACTTCTTAATTGATGTTTAAGGCAGGAATTTATTCTGACTGTTGAATATATGATAGTAAACAGTTTTTCCCATATATAACCTAGTTTAGATTTTGGGGAAATGTCATGAACAATTTAATGTATATACCTGTGTTACGATAGCAGAAATAAATATTAATCTGCCTTAGCAAATTATATAGGAATCATACTGATAGAATAACTGCTTGTTTTACAGTGTATGAAAAGCTCTGCAGGATAAGCCAATGAAACATCAAAATACCACCTGTTATATGCCAGGAACAATGAAGGTGGCACAGTGGTGCAGCGGTTAGCATCCTCACCTCACATCAAGAGGTTCTCTGGTTCGATTTTCAGCTGGGGTGCCTTCTGTGTGGAACCTGTATTTCCTCTCGGCGTGCATGTGGGTTTCCTCTGGGTGCTCCAGTTTCCTCCCACATTCCCAAGTCATGCTGCAGGTGGATTGGACACTCTAAAGTGGTCCTATGTGTGTGTGCCTTCTGAGGAAGGTTAGTTAGGTACCAGACTGGCAACTTGACACCATAAAACTCTACTGCTACTCATTCTGTGGACCAATTATCTGCTGTGGTGAATCCTAACCTGAGCAGCTGCAAAAAAAAGATGTGCCAGGAACAATGGAATGCAGTGCCCTCAAAACTTCATACTTTTAAATGTATTATTTTTTGTACACCAGATACACATAAACTTTTTTTCTGCCATACATTTTTTTAATTCAGTTATCTGCAAAAAGAAATAAATCTCGCTAATTAACAAGTCAGCAGTTACTATGGTTACTAAAGCCGAATAAAAATAATTTGTTTTGTCATTTTCTTTTGCTTGACAATTAAAACTGTTGCAAGTCGAACAATAAGATGTAATCTGTGTAGCAGTAAATTGCAAGATTTATGTATAAAAGTTTATAGAGTTACTAATTTGCACATTTTTTTGCACAAAGTTTGCAGCCACAGTTTATAGAACAAGAGCAAAGACAAAGTTAAAGCTGTATGCCTGGAGCATTCAGAGTAGCCAGTTCAAGTAACAGGTCTCTGGAACATGGGAATATGCTAGGCTTATAAGAAGAAACTTATACAGTCAGAGGGAGAATGTAAAAATGAGAGAAACTGTAACTTTCACTTTTCTCCTTCTGTCTTAAGATATGGGAAGCCAGAGGAATGAAAGAACCTTTGGTCACAAGGGCTTGGTGGACCCTTACAGAAACAGCTATTTTATAAAGTTTATTTATGAAAAGACACAAGAACAGTGTATCTTAGAGAACAGATACGATTACTGAAGGGAAGAGTGAATCAGTGCATTCAGGCCGAGTGTTTTGGAAAGTGTCTCCTTCGCTGCATCTCAGAGTTCTGAGTTCATAAATCAGCTCCATGATGCACTCCTTTCCCCCACCACAGCCTTTCCTGTTTACATCCAAGAGTTTGTTAGCCCATGGAAACTGGAACCCACAGCAGTCTGAATTGGAGAAGGGGAGAATGCTTTTCCACTATCCGTGAATGTTATAGTGATAGCAATATCAGAATTTTACTCTAGCGATTCAGTTGCAGAAAGCATTTGCAGTTACTTTCTAAAGGTGCTGACAGTTCTGGAAAATGCACCCTTTCTGTGAAGATATCTACATGTTGTGTCCACTTTGACACTAGAAAAAGAAATGCCATTTGCACTCCCTTCATAAGGCAGAGTGGTTCTTAATGTATGTAAAAGTGCAGAATGATTTACTAGGTATCACAGCATTCAAAAGAACTGATGTACATCTGCTTCTGTCCTAAGATATTGATCATTGTTACGGGTCTGTAGTAGAACATCGAAGTTTCACAACTTCGAATGTTCTAATATTGACCCCTATTCAGCGAAAGCTGAGAACATCGAACATGCAGAACATTGAATTTTTTCCTAGGGAAAAAATTTGCTGTTTCGAAATACATACACACAACACAAGCACACTAAACAAACAGCAATCCACAAACATAAACCTAAAATCTTATATCTAACCCTACACTAAACTGTACAAACACCACTAACTATCCACTTACCTTAACCCAAACCCTAACCCTAAGGTCCGTCACTATTGCACACTCACCTCACCCGTGCCCTAACCCTAACTCACCTACCCCACCCTAACCCTCACATCCACACAATTGAACACTTACCTGACCCACACCCTAACCCTAACTCACCTAACCTGCCCAAACCCTCATGTCCACACAACCGCACACATACCTAACCCATGCCCTAACCCTAACTCACCTAACCCGTGCCCAATCGCACACTTACCTAAACCCGACCTGTAACTTTCCACCACAATGCTGAAAATAGCAAAGCGACAGAAATGGACAAAAAAATTATTTCCCTAGGAAAAAAATTGGTTTTCTGTCGTTTCGCTATTTTGAGCATTCGCTGAATAGGGGTCGATATTAGAACATTCGAAGTTGTGAAACTTCAATGTTCTAATATAGACCCCATTGTTACATATAAAAGTGGTAACAGATACTCTGAAACAGCTGCTGAACCCCAAACTCATAGTACACTGGAAAAGGGGTTCTTAGTACGGCTCAAAAGTAAATAACATGACCACGGATACATACACACTACTTTTAATCAATCTCAAGGTTAAGCACAGTCGGTATTAAAATTACTTCAGCAGAAGGGCTTTGTGCATATATCCTTGACTGTATTCTTTTTTATATTATTATTGTAGTTTATCTCTACATGATTTGGAAGTTTTTTTGTCTTATAAGCTCAGAAGGGCTGAAACACACATGTTAATTGCATCAGTTAGTACAAAGAATCCTAAGTGAATCTAACACTATGCGTCACTGGATGGATACTTTCTTTTGCTAAATTTTACTATTTTCAAATCGTTTTTAATTGCTACTGTTATTTTTGGTATATTATTTATTACATATATGGATTAATTGTTAAGCTTTGCAATCATCATGTTAGTGTGTTGTATTTTTTACCACTACATTTTAAATAGTTTCTTTTTCTACATTCCTGCTTTCTTGCTGTGCCTGTTGATTGGAATACAGTTTAGTTATATAAATTACTGCACTGTAGGCTGTTTCATTGGTTGGTTATTTTTCTGTAGTGGAACTTCAGTTTGTGTTTAGGAGTCTGGAAGGCTTAGTACTGCTTTCTTGTGGCAGTTGAGGGTAATGCTGTATTGCCCAGGGGCCCTTTTAGTGGACTACTGTTTGTTTTGAGCATCTATAAAGACATTGCATTTGCATAAAGCTTAACTGCAAGCCGCTGGTTGTAGTAGTGCCTGTATAGGTGCAGACACCTAGAATTTAATTTTTTTCCTGCACAACTGCTTCTCAAATTTCCTAAATCCCTACCTGTTCACTGAACAGTTAGTTTGCACACTAAGTGGCTACTTTGCATTATGTACCCCCCAAGCTTGACCCTAGGCAGTTTTAAGTGGTCTTAGTAGTATTTTCAGTCCTATAACAACGAAGCAAATTAGCTGTGACCCTCCCTTCTACAATCCTCTTGTACTATAAGAAACTAGGATCCAAAGCCATGCACATGCACTTTCCTGCTATCTCTGCTGCTAGCCTGGAGGACATGGGCATCCTGCGACAATGCAGCAATTGCCTCAAGTTCACTGACAACCACCTAATCCTCAAACACATGAAAAGGGTATGTGAGAGATGAAATTGCACAATGTTATTGGAGGCAAGACTCTCACCTCCAAGCACTTTCACTACAAACAGGTTGTCAGTAGCACACAAGCTACCCACCTCACATAGTACAGGGGTCTATATAATTTGAGTGAATGCTTAATTGAGTAAACCACTAATTGTCAAACTGAATTAAGTGAAAGCTTAATTAAGTGAATGCTCGCTTAAGCAATTTTTTTTCTGAGGGAAAGGAAGTAGTTGGCCATCATTGGGAATTTGCCATTTTCCCCACTGTAGTGTGATCTTGGAGTTGGTATATTTAGTTAGGGGTGTGTGGAGGGTATAGGGGCAAAGTCCCCCACTTTGCAGAGTTTTAAATTCTGTTTTGCTTGTTACGATTGGTGGGTGGGCAACTGTTTTTTTTTCCCCCAGGGAAACTTTTAACTTAAGCGAGCATTTACTTAATTGAGCTTTCGCTTAATTCAGTTCGACAACTAGTGATTCATTCAATTAAGTGTACGCTCAAATGATATAGATCCCACAGTACAGACCAGTCAGATAGACCAACATATGCTGAGGCTCTTAAATGTAATCTACTCAAACCATAAAGATTTCCCAGACACTACATACTCAAAGAAAAAAGTCCTCAGTAACTTCAACAGCACTGTATGAAAATACCCACAAAGACACAGACTGCCACAAACCATGGTGTCTCAACCTCTAAGCCTTTAAATCATACCACAACACAATGCAGAATCATGGTCATAGTAGACCTCATAATGAGACACAGAGCCATCTCTCTCACCAGTCCAGGAAAGGAGGGAGTCACTATCAGTTGTCTATTAGGGGTTAAGATCTGTCATGTTATTCATGCACTCAGGTCACTTAACTTTCCTTGTACTGTCTTTTTTAGGCAATGTCACACTGACAAACCTTCTGACATAGTAAAACCATTCAAAGGAAATCTAAAGGTGTTCCTGCTCAATGCCAGGAATCTTAACAGGAAATGTCACTCCCTCCAAGGGCTCCTCACCCTACAGAATGCAGACATCTGATCAGTTACTGAGATGTGGTTTAAAGCCACATGGAGCACAATGGCAGTGTAATTCTGTAGTGCTTTCCACACATCTAGGACAGCTACTGCACACATAGAGACTAAAGGTGGAGGTATGTCAGTATTCATTAAAACAAGCTCACCTCAGGGCTGGTAAAACATGATGAGACACTTCAGCTTATCAAATTACTATAGACAAGGTTTCATACCTTATCCATGCAAGTTAAAGGTCACCCATAAAACCCATAACTCATGCTCAGACATATGGAACTCACTCATCATTCAACCCAATACCACATTCATGGGCAGCTTTAACTACACCATTATAAACTGGGATTCATTCATGACCCCTAATATGCAGGCTCAAATATTTCTTAACTTTGTTAACCCTAACACACTAGATTAGACAGCCCACATGCCCACTAGGGGTGCAAACAAACTGGACCTGATCCTAAGAAACATGAGAGAACACTGCCCCCCCCCCCCCAGTGTAATGTCCTCTGGTAAGATTAGACCATAAAGCTGTCTCCTTTGAAACAAAATTAAAACCCATATCCCCAGCTAACCTTTAGCAGTTAGAAACTGTTCTAAGCCAAACATCCTATTAGTAAGTGATAACCTAGCAAAGTTTCAAGCACCAGCAAATCCTGAGAACCCAGCTGCCTATGCACAACTGCTCACCAAAACTCTGTGCAATCATTTTAATATAAGCATTGAGGCAGCCATGCCCACCAGGAAAAACCTCAGAACAAACACAAAAACAGGCCACCATGGTGGAATCCTAACATAAATAGGTTATACAACAAAAGGAAGAAAATCATGGCATAAGATAGGAAATGCAAAGCCCATCAGGATAAAAACTCCCTCATCAATCTGAACAAACAACTTAGGGGGCAAATCCATTCTATCAAAGTCAAATGTGAGATAAGAATAGACTCCCAGGCTAAGAACAACCATAAGGCTTTCCTTACCTATGTCCACAACCTCAAAGTTAGGCACAACAAGGTGCAGAACTAATAGCAAATGAAGCCACATACAATGAGCCTGAACGTAAAGCAAATCTACTGTTGAGACAAATCAGTTTCGGTTTTACCCTCTTCTCCCTCCCTCCCTTCCAGCCATCAAGAAATACCATCAAACATACCTCCCAAATATTATTAGGGAGCAGGTCTCAAATTCACTCCTAAAGACCAAAAACACCACATCAATGGGCCATATTAATATCCCAGGCTGCCTCCTAAATAGCATAAATATGACCTGTCAGGAGAACTGGATTCACTTTTCAACCATAGCCTCAAGTCAGGCTTTGTGCCACACAAATAGAGAACTGCAACAGGCAACCCTCTACAAAAGGGTTGGTCATGTTCAGATTTTGAAAACTGTAAAAATAAAATTTGTGGCTTTCTGACTAATTACTGAGGATTGAAGACACTAAATAATGATATACATTTGAGTTTCCAACATCATATCCTTCAGAAAATGCATACTACTACAAATCCTGTTATTTAATCAGCTTTATAAGTTTCTAAGAGCAGTATTTAAAATCTGTCCCTATTCTTGGGCCTTTATCCTACTGTTATTTTAGGTGTGTTGATACCTGTTTCACAGGACCTATCTGCAAGTTGCCTCACAGTTTAACAGGAGACTTTAAAAGTTTCAGCTTTCTGGTGTCTTACAAGCACTCAGTGTAGGTTTACACTTGAATATCTTTGTGCTCCTGTAACTTTGTCCAATACTAGCAGAGACTCACACTTTAGGACCTGAATCCTCACCCCCTGCATTTTCCTTGCAGGACTTTAAATCTTTTATTTGTACTTACTATAGGTAATCTTGGGTCTCTCCTGACTCACTCCCATTAACAGTGTTGTCTGCTCTGAATTGAGTTTCTTGGCTCAGCCTGCTGTCTTCACCCTCGCTATGCTCAGGGTCACTTCACTACCCACCCAAACCCCCTATTCCCAACCACCCCTGACATAATTTCCTTTATAGTTAACCATTTACTCCACCCTACACTGGGTCACTCTCCCCTGTTTCCCATTCCAGGAACACAGTCATCTACACTTTTTTCACTACCCTCCTCCCCATTACCTTTCAACCAACCAATGTATCTCCCTGCACTCTTCCTATACTTACTTTCCATATTATACTACCTTATTTTAATTGAACTAAGGCTCAATACACAACAACTATCTCCTACCTGTACTTTAACCTCTCAACCCTCATTCAACTCAGACTACTTTCCTATATCTTCCCCTCTACTCTCTCATCCAATTCTTCTGTCCCAGCCTACTGTTTCTGCATCAACAACATTTCATACAAAACAAAAATAAAAAAAAAAAAAACACTCCTACTTCTGTTTCACCAGATTTCTTCCCTACTAGTCACTACTCTATTAAGGTCTGGTGACATTCACCCTGACCCTGAACCTCCCTTCATCTACCAACAACATCCACTGCAACCCCACTCCAAACTATAACTCCACCCTAACTAATAAGCACCTCAAGCTTTATGCTCTAAATGTCTGTAGCATTCTGAATAAAACTGCAGAATTACATGCATGGATAGACCTGCACTCCCCAGACCTCCTAATTCTCACAGAGACCTGGCTCAAGCCACATCGCTCAGATAACAAATTTCTCCCACCTGGCTATAACATACTATATCTGGATAGAATAAATAGAAAAGGCGGAGGAGTTAGCTATCCTTTACCCTGACCATCTTACATTAACCTCCTCTAACACCTCTCTACCTCCCTTCCCCTCTGCTGAAATTCTGTCAATAAATGTAATTCTCAACAAACACCTTAATTTAACTGTTGTCACCATATGCATACCTCCTGGTGATAATATCTCCCTCCTTGAACAATTACTGTCCTGGTTCTCAGAGAACATTACAATAGAAACAACCATCCTAGGGGATGTCAACATAAATTGGCATTGCTTTAAAACAGATTCCCCTTGTCAAAGTATAAACCTCTATGGCTTTACAAAGGTCATCTCAACTCCAACCCACCTAAATAAACTCTCAAACTTGCACTCAATTATTGACTGGATGCTAGTATCTCATCCCAAATAAATACCAAAAACCTGAATCACTATCTCACTCTTTTAGCGACCATGCGCCTATCCGAGTGCTTAGATACACCTTCATCACTACTAGTACTCACAAATATAAAACTTTCTGTAACCTGACCATCTTCAACCCAGAATACTTATATAGCCTCCTCTCTTCCATTAACTGATCTTCACTCTTTTCGCTGCCTCTTAATGATGATGTCCTACACCTCAGTTCGACTTTCTTAAATATTCTCAACACTCTTGCCCCTCTTTGAACAACAAGAGTTAAATCTTACCAACACCACTCATTCCTCTATCCATGTCAGAGATCTAGCATGGAAAAAATGGACTAAATCAAAATCTCCTTCAGACTTGCAAAAATATAAAGAATGTGATAAAAGAAACTGCTACTCACAGTCCACCTCTAATTACTTCTGGAAGTCAGTTAACCACATCTTACATCCAGGTAACCCACCATCTCCCAACCCTGATCCTATCCTGTGTCCCACAAAAATAGGCACCCAGTTCAATTCCTTTTTTATCAGCACCATCAGTAAATTATTGCCTTCTAGCTCCAGATCTCTTCCTAACTCCACCCTTGCTTCTAATTCATCTAGCCCTCACTCTGAAAAACACCCTAATCCCCCCAAAAAACATTTTTTCTTCAACCTGTATCAACTGCCTATATCAAAAAACTTCTTCAGAATCTAAAGCCATGCTTTCCTTCTGCTGACAACTTGCCAACATACTTCCTAAAAATAGCCACCTATTCCATTACATACCCTATATCCATTCTAATAAATTGCTCATTGTCTGAATCTACTGTTCCATATATCTGGAAAAAATTCTATACTATGCCCATCCATAAAGGAGAAAAATCTACAGAAATTTCCAATTTTAGGCCTCTAGCCATTCTATCTCAACTCTCAAAAATCATGGAAAAATGCATCCATGCACAATTACTATGCCACCTATTACTAGAAAGCCTTTTAACACCCACTCAACATGGTTTTCGATGAACCATAGTACTTACATCACTCTCATTGCTTTTACCAATTCAGTTGCACAATCCAGAGACAATAACAATCTAGTCTCTTGCCTATTCCTGGACTTATCGAAGGCATTTGATACTGTGTCTCATCCTTTGCTCACTTCTAAACTAACAGAACTTAATCTGTCCTCATCCTCTATCTCTTGGTTCAGTAACTATCTGTCCAATAGGCAACACTCTGTTAGATGGCATTCTACACTCTCCCCTCTACTGCAACTCACCACAGGTGTGCCCCAAGGCTCCATCTTAGGACCTCTTCTATTCAACATTTTAACTAACCATCTTTAGAAATCCTGCTCCAACTCAACTCTCATCCAATATGTGGATGATTCTACAGTCATCACCTCCTCTGATTATTTCTCAGACCTGCTTTCCAAAACCCAGCAAACTTTCACAAATATTGAGACCTGGCTAACCAATAACCAGCTAATACTCAATGCTAAGAAAACTAAACTACTTCCATTTCTGCCTAAATCGCTCTCTCATAACACCTCAACCTTCAGTATCACCTTGTTAGACAACAACTCCATCAATGTTGAATCCCATACCAAACTAGTAGGGGTCATAACTGATGATAACCTAAAGTTCAACCTTCATATAAATTACTGTATCATAAATACTAACCAAAAGCTTGGCTTACTATGCCATAACAAAATATATCTCACACCAGAGGCAAAACAGTTACTCTCTCTTGCTTATCTCCTACCCTGTCTCTTCTATGGCTCTCAAATCCTCACTAACCTACAGGCAACACTACTGAATAAGAAAGAAAATACATATCACAAAATAGCTAGATTCACCGCCAACACTCAACTTAAATCCCATCACTGTCTGGCGTTGAAAACACTGAACTGGCTTGAGTTACCCAATCAACTTCTTTTCTCTTAATTTAATATTATCCACTCCAACCTCTACAAACCCTCCTTTTGCCCTAACATTTCCAACATCTTAAATTACTACGTCCCAACCAGAAAACTTAAAAGCACCAACTAAAACCTCCTCGACATTTACAAACCTAAAAAAATCACTTGTTGAAACCCTCTACAACTGTCTTCCCTCTATCCACTGGAATAAGCTACCTTTAACAGTCAGATCTATCACACAGCCTACCCATTTAAAATTGCCCTAAAAGTCCACTTTACTAATACCTGGACTTGCTCCTGTAACAAACACTGTGAACTAAATCACCTGACCCCCATTGCATACATCCCCCTTCTCAATTCATACTTCATTCTAGCCACAGAACTCTAACTCCTAATACCTTTTTTCACTAAATTTTTCCACTACTGATAGTTATCCCCCCTTCTTTTCCCACTTAGCTTGCTCCTCTTTCTCAGATTTCACTTGATTCTAACTACTACTACTCTTTTCTCTTATTTATAAATTAAAGAAAAACTCAAATTTTCCCTCTTTTACCCATAGCCACCCCCTTTTTTCTCTTGACACTTAACTTTTTTCTATCACCTGCTCTCTCTATCAACTTCTCCTCTGCTTCTGATTACTGATGTACATGTTGTTGCCTGTAAAAACTAAGATTTGATATACAGTACTCTCTGTACTCTTATCTTAAACTCTGAGTTAATTGTCATTACTTCCCCTCTAAATTAAGTCCTTATGTATTGGAGATGTATGAATGATTTTGACATATTGTTTTATTGCCTTTTTTGTGAATAACACCTTTTAAACTCTCATGCTACAAGAGGGAATCCAAGCATTATAATGCATGATTATATTACCTCATGTATACTGCACTGTTTGTAAATATTTTTATGATGCATGTAATACTTTCTGAAGATTTTCTCCCAGGCCTCTGCTGAAAAAGGGTGCAAGCTCAGTCAGACATTCCCATTCAACAAATGTCAAATAAATAAATAAAATGTTAGTGTATCTATGAAATTGCATAAAATATGTACACACCTCACACAAAGAATACTTATTCAGTACTGGAATCTAAATTTGAAACATTTTCCCTTTTTTGATGTTTGCTTTATAGAAAGATTATTGTACAACATGAAATATATGTAAGGATAAAAAAAAAAAAAAAAAAACAATTCTGACAATGGCACTTTTGGGACCGGTGTAGAATGTTTACACTTTACATTGCTAATACTTTCAGTATTTTTTAATGGTTTTCACTGGAGTACCAGCATATGTTGTTCTTTTTTGCCCCAAACCCCACATTTTGAACATGGTGTTTTTGCTTAGATTGTTCCTGTTAAGCATATATTCACAAAAATGCTTATAACTTACTACTGCTTCTGTAATACCTCCCACTGTGCCCTTTTACTTATACTGTATGATTGGCTCTGACTGAATGATCTCCCTGTTAGCTCTTCTAATGAGGTGTGGTGTATTTTTTTATCCAATAGCTTTAACATTTTTGTGCTTGGGAGTCAGGCTCAAAGTCAGAAGTAATGTGTGCTAAACATCCAAAATCAGAGACAGTTGTTACATTTATTGCTGTAATCCATTTAGAAAGTTAACTAAACACCAGATTTTGGGAGAACTTGTATTTTCTGAAGTACAAAATTATAACTTCTGTTATTATTGACTGATTGTAACCCTTAGTGATTTACCACAAAATCAAAAAGTTTATGGGGGCAGGGTAAAAATAGGAAGCAAATAAATCAATGACAGTAGAGAGCTATGTTTTGTACTATTCCATTTACCTACAATTGCAGCGGACCTTAATTTTGCTTTGAACCCCCCCCCCCCGATGGAATTATACTCAGAAAACTGTATAGCTTCAGTGATACTGTTCTTTAATACTATTTATTATAAATCCACCCAACATAAGTTCTCTTATCTACCAACCATGATAGATACTGATCTTTTTAAAACTATATGAAGGTGAACTGTAATAATCTTATGATGACTTTATAAGCCATATACTTTATATATATTTTTATTCTTTCTAAGACCATTGTAACAGATTACTTTGTACAGAATGTCACATTTTATAGCTCTAGTTGCATACAAACCCCACAAAATTTGCAGACAGCATTACTTGTATCAGTACCATAAATGTGGTGGTACAGTTTCCAAACTGTACTGGCAGAGAATGCAATATAATTACTCAGTTAATAACTTACTCTTCTAGTGAAATATCTCAGACACATACTCTGTTCTGGCAAAAGAAGTTTAAGCAAGTGTACTATGTGACCTGCAAATGTCTGCTATCTAAAACAATGACCGGGTAACCTACTTTTACAGCACCAGGGTTATCCTCCAATGAAATTTAACTCCACGTAGTACCTAGAGGACAATTGTCCTAGTATGCTACATATGACACGTCCTCAGAACATGGCTTTGCTACATATTAAGGATGTCCTTATCTGTTGTATTAACTGACAGCTGTTACATCCTTACACTAAGAGACTATATTTCAATAATACCTGTCTGACCCTGCATCTGTCTGCAGTTATTTTGTGGGTGTGTACTTCTTGTGAGATATATACACAATAACATATAGGGAAAGTAAGAGCATGCAGGGTTGGGGGTTGGCATAATAGTTAAGATGTTTTCCTGACAGACACAAGGTGCAGGGTTTGAGTCTTACATTTGTGGGAAATTGACTTGAAATAAAATGGCCCACAAGAGCACCTAGTGCTTACTTATGAAACTAACTACATGTACTTGAAACATTGCTTTATCACTGTATCATGAAACCCTTCTTCTTTCATTACATTACAAAATCATTCACATGTGAAAAGTAGAGAGACACATCATTAAATGTAGCTGTACTTCATCAGTTTACTAAACACTATTCCTACATTTTATCCAAAGCTTTCACTTCCTGCTCAAACCAGTTCATCATAGTGAATCCTGTACTGCTGCACAGAGGCAGTGTTACTGTAATTATAGAATAATTCATATCCACGCCAATGCTTCCTAAGGAACTGTATGGAAACAACGTGTAATCAGTGAGTACTGCATCTAAAGGCCCTTTTCTTTAGATTTGTTTGTATAAATCATTTGATATATTCCTGAAAACAATAAAACATTTCTGTGCTCATAACCTCTCCAAAATCAATATGCTTTAAGCACGATAAAGAAAATTCTATAATATAATTTCTAGTTTTGTGGATTTATCATATAGTGAATGGTTGAATGTGATTAAGTCTTTAGAGTATTAGTTATCCAAGTCAGTGGTAATCTGTGGTTAGCATATAAAACTTTTCATGACAAGGCATTATGGGTTGGTTGCACTGGACATAGAATTAAAGGAAAATCTCAGCAGCTCACATTCTACCTTTCCTGTTTATAAGGTCTTTCTTAGTAACTCACTAAAGATGGACAATTTTTCTTTCAGATTATTCTTTCTTTTTGGAATAAACTTCCTTTAAATGTTTGTTGTGCAATGAATTTTAAGCTATTTAAACACTATTAGGCAATTGAGAAAAGACCATAAATTGAGTTTCTATGACAAGGAGTCTGCATTTCTTGATAGCCTTGTGGCCTGAATACATATAAGCCTACTATGAACCTACTAGCCCATGAATGAATGCCTTAAATATATTGTAGTTTATGGAGCATGTGAAGATAGGTGAAGGCTGCCAGCCTAGCTAGATAAAATTTTGTAGATAATTCTGTCATTTATAAATATTAATGTAAGCCACAGGCTTGTTCTCGTAAATATGAAAAGACTGTAGTGGATGTTGAACTGAAAATATGTAATAACAGTGCACTCTGATGTAAGAAAGCTGATAAGTCAACCATTTCATGACTGTCTTTGATCTTAGGGCTTGGAGCCGTTCTGTCTGGATGAAGGATTTCTGGCTATTGCCTTGAGACCAGAGTTAATTGCTAGAATTTGCATGTATAATTTCTTTTAATGGTCTGGCTTCCTGACCATCTTCAAGACCAAAAGGCCTATTAACCTCAGAGTTCTGTTAGCCTGGGGACCAGAAAGAAATTATGTAATCTGAAATAAATCAGTGGTACTATGTTATCAATTTAAGGAGAGAAAGAATGAGGGCATTTGAGCATTTGTCTTGAGAACATCCAACTCACCACTCTGCCCATGTCTATATGTAAGTAGGATCTTAGATTTGTAGTGTTACTGTTAGAAATAGCTAGGAAATAGGAAGATTAGACTGTGTTTTTCTGTGTTGATGTCAGAACTTTTCTACTGTATTATTTTAATATTTCTCTATGATCTCTGAACTCTTGACTAGCACTGTGTAGTAAGAAGTATTGTCTTGTGTTTTTATTATTTATTATTAAATATTTTAAACCTTTCAATTGTGGCTGTTTTGTGTAGAAATAATTTAAGCTCTAAGAGTACATTGCATGTATACAGTGATACTAGCCAAGCCACGTCAATAAGTTTTGCTGTTCAGTCACACTTACCATTGGATAATAATATTGCACAGTATAATTGAACTCCCTTTCTTAAGGGTCTTTTGGTAGCTGATAAATATTAGTGGGTGGTGGAATGTGGTACTACCTATAGTCTGAGAAAAAGCATCACAGCTGAAGAACCTGTGCCAGCCTTCCCCCAAGAGTGTGTGTGGTTGTATATAACTGTTATCTCAAAGTGTGTGTGTGTGTGTGTCAGCTACTTGGGCAGGGACACAAACAGTGATTGGACAGAGAGGGTGCTGGAGGTTTTAGCTTTCCCACTAGGCTGAGATCTGGACCCTATAGCTGTGCCAGTGGGGGGGTCTTATTGGGGACTTGGAGAGAAAGGGAGAAACCAGCTCCAAACAGACTGTGATCTCTGTGTGCTCTTAAGGGAAATTGTACTTTACTGTGTATGTATTTATTATCCTTTTCCCTATATGGACGCCCCTCACTGGTGTTAGTGGTGAAGACTGAGGCTTCTTTATTGCTGGGCCAGTGCTCAAGCATCACAAAGCATATTAATTATACTTCAAAATATGGAAAAATCAACCTTCTTATGCACTTGTCTGACATCAGAGAAGTACATACTATATTTTGTTATGCATTATTAATACCGTAGTCTCATACTACAGTGTACACAGTGGCCACCACAAAACACCAGAGAGAACACAAAGCTGCTTTTAAAAGTTTTAAATTAATTTTTACTTCCACAAACAACACAGATTGAATTGCTTAATAGGTTAAGAAGCAATTAGCCCATCAAAATAAAAGTTGGCTTCAGGAAGTTCTCCCTGTGAAGGTATTTTATGGATTTAAAAGTTATAATTCTCTTTGTGATACTGCACCATTTTTTAACTAGCAGCACATTACCTGTAAAGTATTATGAGGCTGTTTCTCTGATCATAACTAATTAGTTATGTGATTTTGATGAAATGTTAAGATTCATCTATTGAGCTTCACTTTACTATCTTTTTTTGGTGAATCCCTTAAAATCAACCTCTCAAATATATACCAAGTTGGTTAGGATTGGATACCTAATTATATTCCTCTATTTAATATTCTGTAAAATAGAATCAGAATGTAATTAATTCTCTTCCCTGATTATAGAATCAGGGAGTAATTAGTAATCTTCCTTGATTTTCTCCTTTAATGTACCATAAGCCTGTTTGTCCCCTCATTTCATATTGGAATTCCTGTTTGTATTAGACTAACTTACTTTTAATTTCTCTACAAATTGTTTAAAATTTTTATAAGTATTAAATGACTGTCATATATAAATTCCTAACCGATGTTTTATATTATCACTAATTTGTTATAATTATTTAAACTGCAGATACTTTTGTTTTATTTTTGAATATTGTAAAATTATTGTTCTGAAAATGTTTTGTGATAATCTAGAGCTTTTCTCCAAAGACCTCTGCTGAAAATGAACTTCTTCTACCCAGTTGGATTTTCCCAGTAATTAAATTCAATAAATAAAACAAAACTAAAATAAATAAATAAACATTATGTTATATTAATGTAGTAGTTGCTACACAGGTAATGTTAAAAACTCTTAAATAAATGAAAAATACTCTACCATTTTGCCACATGTTAGTTGTATTGGGATTTGGGGATGAATAAGTTGTTTCTTATTTTTTGACAGATAATGTCTTTATTTACAAGCAAATGTGTTCATATAATGCCATTGTTATGACTTACTGTTTTCTTTGTTCACGTGACGAAACAAATGTCAGATAGAGATATGTAGGCTGTACAATGAATGCAATTATTATATTTGACTGAGTGATGACAGAGTGTATTGCAATTTCTTTTCACTTTCAAACATTTCAATGTTTCCATGTGTTTGCAAAAACTGACATAAACGATCATCATGGTGTTTCCATCCAGTTGTATAGAAGTTCTTAAAATCTCCAGCCCATTTGTTAAGAACACTCTTAAAATGCAGTTCCATAACCTAATATTTATAATGTTAAAAGCTTTTCTTTTAAGGTTTGTATTATATTATTGAATGTCCACTGCCAGATTCATTAATGCCTACACTAAGTATACACCATTCTAAGTGAATAGCCAACACATGCATAATTACCACCTTCTGCAATTTTAGTTTTCCTACTGATTTTCTTGCAACCTTAAAGGTTACCACAATGCGTAGACTACATTGTCTTTCTGAGTGAAAGGACAGCCCAAAAATGTGGCAGGGATGTTCTTGATGACAGCTCGTGTACCCGTAGTTACTTTGAATAGAATATTGGTTTCTTAAGAAGGTCACATCCACTGTGTTGGCTAATAAGTAATTTTTTAGATATTTGAAAACAATGATCATGCCTCCATGAAATGATGTATATCTAATTATTTACAAATTTAGTTTGCTCAATCTGTCAGCATATGGAATATCATAACAAATAGCAATTCATTTTAGTATAACATGTAAAGGCCCATTTTGTCCCACTTTTTTGTTGAGACCCATTAATGTAAAACACAACCCATATTGTGTAATAGGTCATGCCACTGGTTAAAAAGGGTTAATAGAGACTCAGGGCATCTAGAAACACTTATCTTAATATATTCTTAATAGCCAAGTAACTCTTGTTTATGGTGTTATTGGCATTATAGTTCAATTTCAAGCCTCTGCCAGCTTTCATAATGCCCTATGTCTGTTATATAGTAGGGTATAGGAATTACCACTGGTCAACTGCAAAAAAATAGTCCCAAAGTTGAGAAAAGGCATGCGCGCATGTATAGGGTAAGGCCTTCTTTGGGAATTAAGGAGTACTGTTTTAAAGCCTTTTATGTAAACCATATTCAAGTCACAGACAAAGGGCTTATTTAGTAATTATTCACCTCATAGACACTTATTTAGTGCCATGTACAAGTTGCCTTCAAGAACCAAAATAAGGCATATACAAATAGCATACACACCAAGACAGCAAGACAAAATACAGCATAAAGCTCATTTCTTTATCCTGTTTGCATACTGTTGGAAAACCACCCATTGCATATGCCTTTCTCAACTCCTCTAGGAATGGCCTGAATATGTTCCCACAGTCTGCATTCTACAGTAAAAACATTGCACAAGTTGCCACCAAGAAACAAAATGTGACTAATACAAAGAACACTACCAGAATAACAGGACAAGTTGCAGGATAACATCTATTTCTGCCTTTTTGCATGTAGTGGGAAAATAGTTATTGCTACTAGATGCAAATGCCCATTATAGCTCATGTAATAGTAACCAGAATATGTTCCCACATTATATACAGGAAAGTAAGCTATCACCTAATACAACCATCTATGAACTGTCTGCCCCAAAAAAATAAACTAAAAAGCCATTCAGTTCTACACAGTAATAATAGCACGAGTGTGACAGACTGTAGCAAAATTCCATTGCACAGCTAAGTTTATATTGTAGGAAGGTATGGTGATGCACAGAACCACTAGCAAGGAAACATAAACTGTCATTAAATAAAAAAAAATAATAAACATTTGGTAAATAAACATGTAGAGCATCATCCGTGAAAAACTACTTAGCCTTAAAAACGATAAAAGGGCAGTCATTCAATAAACATGTTTCACTACAGTGCAATAGAGTGGTATGTCTTAGTTAAAACAGCCTTTGCATTCATCAACATACTCTTTAATAGATTAATTATAAAAAAAACAGTTCAATTACCTTAGATGCCAAAAATAGGCAATAATTATTTACTAGAGACTTTCATTCCTCACCATCATTGCTTCCTCCTTATGGTAATTTGTTGCTTTCTTGGAAAAAATATATTGTTGACCTGTAAAAGGCAACATCTTTAATATTTTCTTCTCCCCTCCACAAATTCTTAGTGTTGTAGAAAATATTCATTCTTCTCTCTCCTCTCTGCAAATCCGTTGATGAGTTGTAAAACCTTCACCCTCCAAAGAAACTAGAATTGCTCCAACTCCCTTTGCTGTCCACAAGATCCACTTAACCAGATGCTGCCTTTTACAGCAAGAAGGCCCTGTTATCAACAAGGTCGACTTACGTATTATTTCCTTAAGCAGACCATTTGTATGTTCTCAATTAGATGTGAGTCTGTCCTGGAACCAGGAACTTCTCAGTTCTGATGCAGGCACAGACCTAATTGGGAACATGCATAGCCAGCATACATCCCAATTTCTTTAAACAAGAATTCAGGAAAAAGCCAAAGGAACTGGAGATACAAAGGGCCAAGATCTGGGGTATTTTTAGAATCAGTCTAATTCACTTACAATTGTATCATATAGCACCATTTTGTGTACTTCCAGACAACATCCTTAACCACTTATGCCATCCAGACAAATTTAGGGCTGGCTTCCTTAATTAAGGGGTTTACCGATTATTTTTAGTCAGTATTAGAAATAACAATGTTGAAGTAACAAAATGACATTAACACTGTTAATTTTGAATGTTTTGTAGTGGAAATATTACTCGTATTTTCATAAGTAATAATATTTTTAAAACCGAGAAGTTTACATGTGATTGAGAGGTCCAGTGTGATATGCCATCGAATGAAACTGAAAAGTATATTCTCCATGTCCACTTCCTATGCACTGTACTGAAGGAATTGCTCTTTGTTTGCTTTATGCATTATGTTAATATGTACTTAATATTTCCAAAATCATGAAGTTTAATGCTAATGGCTTCCAAATGGAAATCAAAATCTGTGTGAAATGGAATGGACATTTGGATAGTGTAAAGGAGCTAAAGGATAGGGAGGATCAATCAGATTTCATAGAAAAATATGCAATCTATAAGACCAAGACATGCAGAATAGTGTTCAATATGAGTGAAGTTTAAGGGAAGGCAGGAACTATGTTGGATTGAATGAAAAGTGATAACAAGAAAACACATATACTGCACAACAATAATAATCATAGAAACTGTTATTACTTATTACTTGTTTTATTTTCTGTGAATGCACGTGAACTCGTATTTGGTTTAAAATGGTATGATATAATAAAGATATTTGAAAAAAAAATTCCAAAACCAAGTGACTTGCAAGCTACCTCATGGCATAAAGTGAAACATTTGATGATTTTGAAGAAACCTATCATTAATATTTGTATTTATGTTGCACATATTGAGAGATATTCTGTTATTTACATGTGTAATTATGCAGTTAAGTAAAAGCATTAATAGTTCTATAAATGTCTTATGATGCTTATTCAGGGAAGGAAGGGGAAGAACTGGAATATTTTTCCCAAATGACTTCTCCACCTGAGTATTCCACAGGTACTTATGACATCTACTTTACCCACAGAGGAAATCTCATTTAAAAAAAAAAAAACTTTACTTAAGATGAAAGACCACTTCAAATGGAAAGCCAAAGAGATCTCATATACTGAAAAATGTTTTGATTTTCTGGGTCTGAAGGAACTTGTGAAAATTCTTTCAGTCTTAATTGAGTCAGATGATGCATTCTTATCAACCTCTAAAGAAATGATTACCCATACCCATTCTTCTTCAGGGTTAGGAGACACATAAATTCCTCTAGAAAATTCCCTTGTCAGATCCAGTGGTGGTCTCCATGGATCTTGAGAAGTGACTGAAACTGGTGTACTGCATGCTCCAAGTATCCCTGTACTGCTCCCCTAGTGTCCTGCCACTACTGCATGCTCCCAGTACTGTGTGCTCCCAATCCTGCCTGCTCCCACTACGGCATGTTTCCAGTGTCCTAGTACTGCATGCTCCTAGTGTTCTGTCCTCCCAGTACTGCATGTTCCCAGTACTGTGTGCTCCCAGTCCCGCCTGCTCCTAATACTGCATGCTTCCAGTAGCCTAGTACTGCATGCTCCCAGCACTGTGTCCTCCCACTACTGCATACTCCCAGTACTGAGTCCTCCCAGTACTGCATGTTCCCAGTACTGTGTGCTCCCAGTCCTGCCTGCTTTTAATACTGCATGCTTCCAGTATCCTAGTACTGTATGCTCCCAGTACTGTGTCCTCAGAGTACTGCATGTTCTCAGTACTGCCTGCTCCCAATCCTGCCTGCTCCCAGTACTGCATGCTTCGAGTATCCATGTACTACATGCTCCTAGTACTGTGTCCTCCCAATTATTGTATGTTCCCAGTACTGTGTACTCCCAGTCCTGCCTGCTCCCACTACTGCATGCTCCCAGTGTCCTAGTATTGCATGCTCCTAGTACTCTGTCCTCCCAGTATTGCATGTTCCCAGTACTGTGTGCTCCCAGTCCTGCCTGCTCCCACTACTGCATGCTTCCAGTGTCCTAGTACTGCATGCTCCTAGTACTCTGTCCTCCCAGTACTGCATGCTCCCAGTACTGTGTGCTCCCAGTCCTGCCTGCTCCCACTACTGCATGCTTCCAGTATCCTAGTACTGCATGCTCCCAGTACTGTGTCCTCCCTGTACTGCATGTTCCTAGTACTGAGTGCTCCCAAACCTGCCTGCTCCCACTACTGCATGCTTCCAGCATCCTAACACTGCCTGTTCCTAGTACTGCTTGCCCCAGTACTGAATATTCCCAGTACTGTGTGCTCCCAATATTCCAGTATTAAAAATCCCCAGTACTACATGCTCCTAGTATCCCAGTCCTGCAAATTCCCAGTACTACATGCTTCTAATATCCCAGTACTGTGTGATCCCAGTACTACATGCTCTCACTGCAGTGTGCTCACACTATCCCAGTAGAGCATGCTCCCATTATTGCATGTTCCCAGTACTGCATGTTTCCAAGTATCCTAGTATTTGTGCCTGCTGTAGTACATGGTCCCAGTATGCTAGTACTGCATGCTCCCAGTATTCTAATAGTGCATCCTCACACTACTGTGTGCCCCCAGTATCCCAGTACTGCATGCTCCTAGTATCGTAGTAGTGCATGCTCACACTACCGTGTGCTCCCAGTATCCCAGTACTGCATGCTGCCAGTACTACGTACTCCCAGTATCTCAGCAGTGCATGCTTACAGTACTTTGTGCACCCAGTATCCCATACTGTCTGCTCCCAGTCATACCTCTCAACTGTACAGATTTTTGCAGAATGTCCAGATTTTTGTCTCATATTTTTGTTTTTCATAAAATTGTGGTTTTCTGACAAATTATCAACAAGTCATTAAAGACTGAAGACAGAAAATAATGACCGACATTTGAGTTTCAGACTTCATATCTTTCAGAAAATTCATGCTAAAGCAAAACCTGTTATTCTATCAACTTTCTAAGTTTGTAAGATCAATATTTAAAAATTGTCCCTATTTTTGGGCCTTTGTCCCCCCCCCCATTATTTATGGCTCTGTCTAGAGTTCTTGCTCTAAGAGGGTGAGAGATATGCTCTCACTGTCTCAGTACAGCATGATCCCAGTATCCCAGTACAGCATGCTGCAGTATCCCAGTATTGCATGCTCCCAATACTGAGTGCTCCTAGAATCCCAGTACTGCATGCTCCCATTACCATGTGCTTCCAGTACTGCATGCTGCCAGTACTGAATGCTTGCAGTATCTCAGTACAGTGTGTTTCCAGTAATGTATGCTATCAGTATCCCATTACTGCATCCTTCTAGTACTGCATGTTCCCAGTATCCCAGTACTGCAAATTCCCAGTACTGCATGCTCCCAGTATCCCAGTACTGCATGTTCCCAGTACTGCGTCCTCCCAGTACCACATGCCCAAGTGCTACATTTTTCCAATGTCCTAGTACAGTGTGCTCCCAGTAGTGCATGCTAAAGATATCCCTGTAATGCATGCTCCCGATACTAAATGCTCACAGTACTGTGTGCTGCCAGTATCCCAGTACTGCATGCTCCCAGTACTGCATGTTCCCACTATTGTGTGCTCCCACTATCCCAGTTCTGCACATTCCCAGTACTCTGTGCTCCCAGTATCCCAGTACTGCAAATTCCCAGTACTGCATCCTCCCAGTAGTGCTTGGTTCCATTACTGCATGCTGCCAGTATCCCAGTACTTCATGCTCCCAGTATTGCATGCTTTCAGTACTGTGTGTTCACACTATCCCAGTTATGCCAATTCACAGTACTACATGCACCCAGTATCCCAGTACTGCATGATGTCAGTATCCCACTACTACATGCTGCCAACATACCTGTACTGCATGCTCCCAGTATCCCAGTACTGCATGCTCCCAATACCGCATCCTCCCAGTACTACATGCCCAAGAGCTGCATTCTCTCAGTGTCCTAGTACAGTGTGCTACCAGTAATGCATGCTCTAGATATCCCTGTAATGCATGCTCCCAGTACTAAATGCTCACAGTACTGTGTGCTGCCATTATCCCAGTACTGCGTGCTCCCAGTACTGCATGTTCCCACTACTGTGTGCTCCCACTATCCCAGTTCTGCAAATTCCCAGTACTCTGTGCTCCCAGTATCCCAGTACTGCAAATTCCCAGTACTGCATCCTCCCAGTAGTAAGTGGTCCCAGTACTGCATGCTTCCAGTATCCCAGTAATTCATGCTCCCAGTATTGCATGCTCTCAGTACTGTGTGCTCACAATATCCCAGTTCTGCAAATTCACAGTACTACATGCACCCAGTATCCCAGTACCACATGCTGTCAGTATCCCACTACTACATGCTGTCAGCATACCAGTACTGCATGCTACCAGTATCTCAGTATTTCTTGCTCCCAGTACTATATGCACTCAGTATCCCAGTACTGCATTCTGTCAGTATCCCACTACTACATGCTGCTAGCATACCAGTACTGCATGCTACCAGTATCCCAGTATTTCTTACTCCCAGAACTGCATGCTCCCAATATCCCAGTACTACAAATTCCCAGTAATGTGTGCTCCCAGTACTGCATGCTCCCACTATCCCAGTACTGCAAATTCCCAGTAATGTGTGCTCCCAGTACTGCATGCTCCCAGTATTCCAGGACTGTGTACTCACAGTACTCTGTGCTCCCAGTATCCCAGTACTACATGCTCCCAGTGTCCCAATATTGCAAATTCCCAGTACTGTATGTCCTCAGTATCCCAGTAATGTATGCTCGCAGTATCCATGTACTGCATGCTCCGAGTACTGCATGCTCCCAGTATTGCATGCTCCTAGTATCCCAGTACTGTGTGCTCCAAAACTATATGTTCCCAGCACAGTGTACTCCCATTATCCCAGTTCTTCATATTCCCAGTACTGCGTGCTCCCAGTATCACATTACTGCAAATTCCCAATACTGTGTGCTCCCAATATCCCAGTATTGCATGCTCCCATTATCCCAGTACTGCATGCTCCCAGTAATGCCGTCTTCCAGTATCTCAGTACTGCATGCTCCCAGTATCCCAGTATTGCATATTTCCAGTACTGCATGCTCCTAGTGTCCCAGTACTGAAAACTTCCAGTACTGCATGCTCCCAGTCTTCCAGTACTTCATGCTCCCAGTACTGCATGCTCCGAGTATCCCAGTACTGCATACTCCCACTCCTGCATGCTCCCAGTATCCCATTACTTTGTGCTCCCGCTACTGCATGTTCCCAGTATTCCTGTACTACATGGTCCCAGTTCTGAATGCTCTCAGTATCCCAGTACTGCAAACTCTAGTACTGCAGGGCTGGGATTAGGGAGGTATTAAAGATTCTTCAGCAACCCTGAAGGGAAGGTTTATGGAGGTTCATCCTGGATCTGTCAAGGCTAAATACCTGTCTCACATTTCCAAAATTCAAAATACTGACATAGGTTCTTAGTTCATAGTTATATAATAAGCTAATGACCACCAGGGCATTTATAAGCCTAGCTTTGCAGTCCAACCCAATTGTGTACCTATGCATCATGGGTGTTTATAAGGAGGAAGTGCGTTAGCTAGGAATTTTGAAAAGGTTATTATGAGGATGTTATATATGTTAGTTTGGGCATTATGACCCATCTAACCTCCCCTCGTCTCTCAAGCTTGGAAGGTTAACCTGGATCTAAGGGATGTCTACCTGTGTGTATACATTCACAAGAAGCACAGGTGCTTCCATAGATTTGAGGCAGAGGTGGAGCTCTCACTATCAGTTTACCTCCTTGCCCTGTGGCTTAGCAATGGTACCAATGGATTTTACAAACTGCCTTGCTCAAATATTTGCTTTCTGTAGAACTAGAGATATTCACATTTACCCATACCCATACCTATATGACTGCCTCATCCAAGCATTTTTCCAAGAGGTGGTGATGAGTGCTGTTCTACGTTATGAACTTCTTCTAAAATCTGTGATATCCATAGCCACCCCTATTCAAACCTTATCCCTTCCAGAAGAGTTGTATTCTTTGAGTCCAAAGTGGATTCCTGCAATGAAATAACATATTCTCTACCAGAAAATGTTGCAATCTTTAGATCAATACTTCCATTAGATAATTACAGAAGAAAGGGTTACAACTTGGAAACTCCTTAGGCCAGTAAAGTTTATGGTATCCTCAGCTCTGATGCTGGCTTTGGCCAGTCTGCGAGTGATAAAACTCCAGTGGCACCTGAAAATTACTTGATCTAAGATTCACAGTTCCTGAAGGAGATTATCTGTATGCTGCCCTTTGTCTCCAAAGAATTAAAGTATTGGTCCACTCATGTCAGGCTTAGACAAGAAGTGCTTTTCAGACAAGAATCCCACAATTAGATGCCAATAAACATGCTTCAGATCAAGCTTGGCGGCATATGCAGTAAACAGCAAAGTGCAAGGGGTTTAGATTACAATTCAATGAAGGAAGCATGCTGCCTCTATAAATCAATCTCCTGTCTCAGGACAAAAAAGGCCTTGATAAACTGCAAACCTAAAGATGCTGAAGCACACTGCCCAGATGATTTAATTGTCTTGCCCTTTAGGCCCCAATTCCTTTAGAAAGTGCTGACCATACTTAAGAAGACTAGAACACCTGTACAAGGAAAGCCTACATAGCTGAACAAAAGAGGTGTTCTAGTTGTTGCCATAAGAAAGATCATGACCCTAGGACAGCACTGGTGTTCATGGTTCTGTGAAACTTAAGTGAGCTGTTCAATTCTGGCCTGACATATACCTATCTGAAAGTACATCTCTCCGACATTTCAACATGTGTGTCTTCCCAGTGTCCCTGTAGCATATTGAATACTTTTCAAAGGAAGTACTTCACCTGGAACCACTGAGAAAAAAATATTTTTTTCAGTAGGATTTGAACTATGATATGGAAAAGCTGACACAGATCCATTTTAAGTCTGCTACCTCAATACCCTCAAACATCTAACATGGAGAACATGGAAAACAGAAATAGCTGATACGGTATTTACATAATCAAGCTTCTAATAATACAGTTTCTTAAATAATTTCCTTGTGTGCTTTGCAACCAAGATGGAGAAAACAGTTTCTTAGTTAACTGACACACTGCATTTTGTTCTGTTACTCTTATTATAGAGAGAAGCTGAAAGGGGCAATGGGACCAAACAACACTATGGATACAGAAGTGACTGTAGCTTCTATGAGGGGAGTGAACATACAGGCTATTCTTGAGGCAGCTACCTGTTCAACAGTCCACACCTTTTATAAGCAGTGTAGGCTAGATGTTTCCTCTAGGCCAGGACTGTTTTCACAATTCCATCCTGTAGAGCATATTGTACTGCAACCACACACATATTTATCCACTTCCCTAATTTACTAAGCTGTGGGAATTTTCTCATAGGTAAGGACTACTGCATAAGCGATCCATATAAATAAAATAGAAGACTGTAAAAACATACTCTAACAATAGATGTTGATGTGACTCAGTGTTGCATAATGGTTCCCCCCTTCATTCCCCTTCTCTTCTTGAGCATCATGATCTGGAGTGGGGTTTGTTATCCCTATGAAACTACCCTTGACTATGTTTAGCACATGCACAAGAGAGTATGGGGTAATGCACCCATTCAGTAAACTCCAAACTGTAGCAAAAATTGCTCTCCTTCCACAGCACTGTATCATTATCAGCCTAGCTAAGGGGCTGTTGACATCAGCCTAGAGGATTGAACACTGAATACCACTGCTTTGAAATAGTCTATGACATTAAGAAGAGATTAGTGGAGACATGATGTGAAAGGGAAAGAAAGGTCATCCTCAGTTCAAGTACTCTGTGGAAAAAATATTAAAATGTATAAGTAATAATATATAATGCAATTACCACAGAGTTATGAATGGGGATCACTACATATTTTAATTTATCTTAAATAATATTAAATAAAAACTTAAACTTATGAACCATATTGTTGCATATCTGCATATATATTTCAATAAATTGATATGTATATTTGCTTTTATTTTTCAGTAACCACTACACTCTCTCCTTGGTCAGGCCATGCCAGAAGATGCAACGAGACAGCTAGATCATATTGTGTTAATGGAGGTGTATGCTACTATATTGATGGTATTAATCAACTGTCTTGCAAGTAAGTGAGTGTACCTTTTAGTTTCATTCCTTATTTAGACATTAATTAGATAATATTACTTTTTTGCATTGTTATTTAATTGTTTTGCACTGTTCATTTTTTTCTGGTTTTCAATGACCCTTTCCCTTGATTTATTATTCCAAATGGAACTTAATCAAAATGAAAGGGCACATCAGATCTTATATTAAATTTAACTGTTATTATGTCAAACTAAAAAAAGTATTTTATTTTAAATATTATTATCATAACTGATGCAATGACTATGTCCAGAAATCAAGCTTCTAGTACATTTATATTTCAATGTTTGATACTGAAACATGCAAAGGACATGAATATCAAAATAAGAATAAAAATTCAAGCAGTTTTATTCTGGCATAAATTTAATTTTATGTGCTGAGAAAACAGACTGACACTACTTGTTTTCGTGGGGTATCTCTGCATATGATGATGGGAGAATTTCAGGTGCAGAAAGTCAGTTTGATCAGTAATGTAAATCAGGAGCATTTCTGCATATCATCTGTAAGAAACATGCACCTTGTCCTTCCAGCTATTTTACCTTCTTCTGTCCCTCACTTTCAGCACTGCTAGAGAATAAAATCACCCATGTGGCTGTCACTTTTGTTAATTTTTTGCAAGTAGTAATTTACTGCATTATTTTGCATTCCATCAGGAAGTCACATTGTTTAAGAAGGGCAGTGTCTGTTAAGAAAAGTACAATGAAAATTAAAAGCTACGTGAAGAAGAATATCTACTTCTAAGTAGATAAATACTTTAAGAAAACCAAAACATACTCTTCATTTATCCTACAATGTAATTCTACTAAAATGCAGTTAGCAAGCTTGAAACTCATAATGCAAAAATATACTTTAAGATATATACAATGTACCAACTACTTTTTACAGATACGACATCCACAAAGGAGAGTAGGGATCCTTTTAGGAGGCTAAATTGAGTTTTTATTCCTTAGTTTACAGTTAGAAATATATTTACCACACATGAAACCAAAAGCAGGGATGACATAAGCTAAGGAAATAAAATATTTTGAGACATTGTGCACAGCCCTTATTCCATTTGAATGTATAACTGTCTGTTGAGGCTTGCCTTTGCCCAGTAAGGACTTCTCCTTTAAGCAGTGCTAGTGTTGTATCTGAGCTGGTATACAACAGAGCCAACAACTCGAAGAAAAAAAAAAAAAAGCAGAATGCCTTGCACATAAGGGCAGAACTGTGTTTCCTGTTTGTATATAAAAATGTGTGTGGCAAAAGCAAAAAAGTCTATAAAGGCAGTGCAAATGAGTGTACTGAATATCATTGGTGGATCAGAAAAACATTATAACCTAAAAGAAAATAAATAAACCTTACAACAATGCTGCTCTTACAACGGCTTTACTCACAGATCTGTATAATCCATAAACTGTCATATAGTATACTAAGAATCACGGCCAAGGTATGCTGTAAAATGTAGACCACCACTCAAATTGTATTCAGTCTTATGCCGAATACTTAAGTTTCCATTTACTCATCCATCATTATTTTTCATAAATGTGATATGAAAGAAACAATTTAAAAATTGTTTTAATCTGATCTGTTCTACGCTACTACTGGAAATTTTGTAATTCACAAAAATGCAATGATATATTTGAAATATTTAGCTAACATTCTACCACCGGAAAATAGTTAAAAAACAATTGATAATTATTTGTAATGTATAAAGCAATTCTAAAAGCAGCAACATACATTACTTATAGGTTCTTTCTGTATATACTGTTGTGAGAATAAGTAGTAGAAAATTATAACTTTCCATATCCAGGTGACACTGTAGGACAGTGAGTAACCCTGTCACCTGACAGCAAAAGGTTCTCCTGCTGGATTCTTAGATTGTATGTCTTCTGTGCAGAGTATGCACGTCCTTTCTGAGTTTATGTTGTTTTCCTTACACCCTCAAAAGATGCATGGTAGATAGATTGATGAATTTAAATTGCCCTTAGGTACACATGCAGTGTGTGCGTATGATAAAGAAAAAAAGTTATCGCAATCTTTGTCTGTTCTCTCTTGCCTACTCAGCCTTATGGATGGTGGGAGCTGTTAACATGTTCATCACAGGAGTCTGATGCTACTCCTAAGCAGGGTGGGACCTTTTTCCATCTACGGTGATGGGATTTTTGTTACTAGCCTCCCTGTGTTCTCTCTGTGCTTTGACATTGCCATGTCTGCCAACAGAATTGAGGTGGCTGCGATAGATGGCTTATCACTTGCCATCAGATGTAATGGATAATTGGCATTGATGAGAGCTTGAGATCTGCTGCTGTGAAACTTAGTATGGCTTATGGACCACTTGCCACACATAAGTTGAAGACCAGACTGACACAGGAGGGGCTTTGAGTCCCATCACTGTTAACCACTGTACCACCTAGGTTTGTGAAGGACAACATTTATAGTCCTTGGATTAAATCTACTTCCCCAAGTAGGTCTAACGGCTACCAGAAGGGTAGTCTCTTGAGTAAAACCACCGGTACTCAATTTGATAAGATAAAGGAAAGTGTGCACAGATTTGATGTACTAAACAAGTCACCAAATGCAATACAGCCCCAAGATCATAAAGGGGAAATTCAATGCTGCCCTGGGTGTAGCCCTTTAACATTTGAACCCACACAAGAACTGCATAGTAATTAATTAATGATTAATTAATGAGCTGAGTATTTGGTCTAGCACCCCACGCCTCTTTCTCATTACTTTCTTTTTAAACTGCAACACCCTTCCTTGCCCCTTATCCTGGGAAACACCTTTTTAAATACATTATTATTACACACACACACACACACACACACACACACACACACACACACACACACACACACACACACACACACACACACGTTCATATGCAGGCACACTACACCTCCCCACAGCTTTCTTCCTGGCACTGTATTCCTGATGCTTCTTTAAATATGTCTAGACACCAAAATATACCATTAAACTGCCACTTTTGAGTTAGCCATATATGAATTATAAAAATGAATATCTCACTGGTAGTATGCTCAAAATTTATCTCACAGACACAAGGTACAGGGTTTGAGTCTCAACTTTGATGGAAATTGTCTAGATTTAAAATGGCCTGCAATGGCAACTAGCTTAGTACTTAGCTACAAAGCTATTGGTCCATCCCATGCTAAATGAAGGATAAGCAGATTGCATAATGTTCTGTCCCAGAGTAAAGAAAATGCTTTACATTGGATTATAGTAGTACTTTTATTTTTACTCGGTAGAAAAAAGACTAACAGTAAACAGGATCACAGCTATCTACATACCGACTGCTTTTGGAGGTCTGCCCTGATACATGTTAAAAGTGATTTACTATGATATGTTCGAAAGGGGTCAGGTCAAACAGTGACAACACCAAAATATAACGCTGAAATTTACAACAGTGGAAGACCAGAATGTCAAAAATGGGAAACACAAAAATGTGTATTAGATATTTTCAACATTCCTGTCTTCCACGATGTACTCAGCTTACCTGTACTATTTAGCAGGGGGGCTATGCCGTCACCCCTCACACCCCCGCACATTAAATATACCAACTCCGGGATCATACTACAGTGAGGATATGGGCTACTCCCCTGTTCCTCTCTGAAGCACAACCTCCCTCCACAGTCTCGGCACATTGCTTACCGAAAGGTCGAGTGCACTATGACACTCGACTACCCATGATCGACCACGTTTGGTTTGCTTTTCTGTCCCTTGGAAACAGTGATTTTGGGCATCGGCCATTCGACTTACTGCCATTCGTATAAGGCATAGTAAACTGTTAAAAGAACAATTTAAATTAATTTTTATAGCGCTTTTCTTCCTAAATCCAAATGCTTGAATGATTTAATTATAAGAAATTAGAATTTTCCTGAAACAGGAAGACCTAGCAGTTAGTTTATATTTCAATTAGATTTTTTTGTGCATTTCTCTTCTTTTCATCTTCTTATTGTTTCCAGAGAAATGGTTACATATTCTCATGCCACAGGACACATGCATGCAAAAGATTAAACAGAGGTCAAAATTGCTTTACAGATCTGCCAACATTCTGAAATAAGAGAAAAAAATACATTATATGTTAAATCATTTTTTCTACTCTGGCACCAAAGTAGCCAGATGAACCAAAGAAAGAAAAGCTTAGTTAAAGGTGAAATGGAAATTCATGAAGTCCTATTTATAGATAACTGATGGCATAATTTGATTTAAGATAAGTGCACATATAGCAGTGTAAACAGGACTCAAGAATTCAAAAACACTGACATTTATTTCAGCAATATAAGCTTTACTTAAATAAAACAACAAAATGTATATGCTTTCACATGTAATACACATCCTCAAGTCTAAGATACAGAGATAAGTAAAACTAATTTTGTGCCATATGTGTGCAAACTACTACACACTGAGGACATCTATTAGTATTTATGAATGGTAGCAACTCACCTTTAATCCTGCGTGTGTCTTTAAGTAGTGATGCCAATAATTTTAGTTTTCTTTAAGGAATCTCTGTTTAGCAGTAATCATTTGCACAATGTGCATAAATGTGATAATTAAAACAATGTATTTCAAATAAAATATGATTACACTGCAAAACCTTACAGTCAGCTATGGTTACATTTGTCTAAATTGTCTGAATACTTTGTTTACCCAACATATTTTTTTCCTGTGGATCTTGGAGTAGATGATGTGCCCTTTCATTTTTCCCTTTGAACTATTAGTTATGTACAATTCCAGACTGTGTTACAATGTTGCACTTATTAAATATGAATGAACTTTGAATATTGTTAAATTCCTTACAGTTATTCCTGCTGCAGTGCTGAATTATTTTCCCGTATCTTTAGGCTGTTTTCTGGGCTGTCACACATTTGGCAACAAGAAACCCCAGCTGACTTTACTCACATTCATTTGGTTTCAGTTTTAGTCCTGTGATACACAGTTAGTGGGTACAAAAGCCCTTAAGAAGTACAGTTTACACAATACTTGATAAGATCAGAGGCTATATTAGTCAGGTGAGGTTTCAGCAGAGCAGTCATCCAAAACAGACTGACTACGTCAGCCATACTGAAGTCATGTGAAATGTGTAGAAAGTCAGCAGAAACTTGAAATTTCATGTTTCCTATCACTGTTACCTTAAAGCCTTGGGCATTTTAAATAACAGAGTTTAACATCAGAAATGGTAGCAATGATTCATTACTTGCTCACGTGGATCTAATGCCTGCTTTATATGATATGTAGGAATTTCTAGTTCCTGTGGCTTAATAATGTCAGGGCATAATTCTCACTAAGGCAAGGTTAGTGCTAAATGTTAATGGAGCAAACATTCTTTCTAATAAGAATGCAGTATTTTTTTAATAAGACTGCAGTATTATATATTATGCATAAACTCAGCTGCTTAAAATCCTTTTGTTACACATTTGTACAAGTTATTGTTTTTACTATGCCTGTCACATAAAGCAGTAAATGTATATGTCTAGTAAGTAAGGCTTGTAATTATAATGCAATCACATCAGTATCACTTTTTTTTTCTGAGGTCTTTCAGAGCACACTGGGCTACAGTGCATGAATGTCTGGGTCTGGTTTGGGGATAATGACAGAACAAATTCTTTCAAAATACAGCAGTATATATCCGTCACACAATCCTCAGCATGCTTATTTATCCTTCTTCATTATTTATGTAAAAGTAAAACACTGTATGTTTCAGATGCGTTGTTAAAAATATCTATAATTCCCATCCTAATTACAAGTATTATATTACGTTAACTTGTCAGTTCCATTTGCTCATTGGTCTAGAGAAAAACAGATTACTTATTAGATTTCTTAGCTGCAGTACCATATATTGTTGCAGCAAAATGTTAGCACTGTTCATCATTTAAACCTGGTAAACCAACTGAAATGAGCTACAGAAGTGTTTCTAAAGTGTAAAACACAATGAGCACGGTCATCTTTTGATTTACATACCAGTGGGTGTATGTATTTAATCTACATTATTACAGAGAAAAATACGTAATTTACAGATACACTAAGCTGTTGAGTTGCTCAACTCACAGAATATTTCCTGAAATGAGTAAATGCCACATTAAACTGCATGTAGTTAATGCATGCATTAATATACCATGGCATGGATAAGGCACATAAAATATAATGGCAATGTTAATGGTGCTTGTCCAAAGGCTAAGGACCTTGTTTAGAAATGGTTTGATATTTTGTGTATGGGAATTATATTAACTTTTAATATTAATGTGTGACTTCTGGTCATGTTAACCTTAAAAGTGGCTTGGTATGTATTGCTGCATATGCAGTGAAACAATTTATTTCATGCATCTAGATGTGCCACTGTCATAAATGCATAATGTTTAAATTATGCAAACTTGCCTTATTATTTATTTAATTTGCATTACGTTCACCTTAGACTGTATGAATCACTGGACTAATTGGAAAGAATTTTGCATGTGTCATAAAGCCACAGTTTTTACATGACTTATGATCTACTGCATGATTTTTTTTTTAACTTAGTTTCCATATTCATGCATATTTTGCTGCATGTTTCATGCTCATTTCTGTATGTTAATTCTCACAATTATTGCTCACATTTCTAATAATTGTGTCTGATTTGCTACATTTTTTCAGCATTGTCTATTATTGCTTCAGACTTTAATGGTAATATTATTTTTTGGGCTAATTTATAAAATCCATATCAAAAGCAATGCATAGAAAACACAAAATATTATGGAAAGACAGAGAAAGAATATGATTTTGTGTGTGTGTGTGTGTGTGTGTGTGTGTGTGTGTGTGTGTGTGTGTGTGTGTGTGTGTGTGTGTGTGTGTGTGTGTGTGTGTGTGTGTGTGTGTGTGTGTGTGTGTGTGTGTGTGTGTGTGTGTGTGTGTGTGTGTATGTATGTGTGTGTGTGTGGGTGCGTGTGTGCATGTGTGTGTCTGTGTTTGTGTGTGTGTGTGTGTGTGTGTGTGTGTGTGTGCGCGCGTGTGTGAGTGTGCACATTGCATGTATGTACATACTTGAAAATGTTGAATAAATGTATTTGTTTGCTTGAAATCATCTTATCATTACATTAAGATGGTGTAGATTGTGTTTTCTATGCATTTGAATTATATATACATCAGCTGGCCTGAAACAGCCAGGCAAATCATGTAACAGAATTATGATATAAGTAGGACTTTAGGAGTTGTATGTTCTTATTGTTGTTTCATCTCATTAACGATATCTGCAGCTAGTGTTGTTTTTCTTACTTATATCTACTTTAAGAAACATTGTGTTTGGTAGAATAAAATGGATGTGGGCAAGTAAGGACCAAATGTGTATTTTTAATGGTTGCCTGAATAAATTAATATTGTTCTTGTTCTAAGACTGAGTCCATTTGCCTAAACTAAATTACAAAATATTATTGGAAATATAAAGTAACAAAATGTTTAAAGAATGAATTGCAGTCATTAGAGGCCAGAACACTGCATATACATATAGGACCTACCAGAACATAGTGATTTCAATACATCCTTCAGGGCAAGTAAATTGTACTTAGTGTATAGCTCATATTTTGCATCTGCACATGCCACCAATTATTCACATGCCATGCAGCTTTGCATTTGTGTGTTTTTTTATCATTTTGCAAAACAGCTTCCTCTGTAACAGTGTAATGCACTATTTTATGTACCTTTCTAAGCATATTGTTCAACTTGAAATACACCAACTATTCCTACCAAAGAAATGTTGGGTATAGTCTCTTTAAGTTACTGTGAGCAACTCTTATATTGAGTGCTGCATGGAACAATCCCTTTCTGAGTTACAAATAGCCCTATCATGTCCAGTCATTACATCACCAAACTCAGTACTACTACTAACCCACATTCAAGTGATCTAAATGTAGACTACAAAAGTAAAAGAACCACTTGACATGATGTACATATGTCTCATAAAATTCCCTGGCTATGTAATAGTCCATCACTACATATGAAGCTAAGCAGCTGCCTACTGCTGTTTCAGACATACAGTGGTATGCAGATGGAGATCTGTAGAGTTCACCCATTGGTGTACTTTTTCTCTTGTATTGACAGAGGGAACAAATAATGCCACTCCAGTGGCCAGATGGATTGCTTACCCAGTAAGATCCTACACACCTGTTAAAATTGAGCTCTTACTTTTTTGCAGGTTTCATTACCTAGAACATATAACACTCTTGCAGGGTTTTTTTTTTTGGCTTGGGTACATCTTCCTTTCTTTCCTATTCCAGTCTCTCACATCCTTTGAAGAGCTTCATATTTTCCTTTTTATGTGTAATGAATCTAGCATGAGTGCTTTTCTCTTGTGAATTTCCTGCATCTTGTATTTGTTTTTATACAATGATAGCCAGAGTGCTGGGTTTGGTACGCCAGGAAGATTTTTCCTGGCACCTGGACAGCCTGATAACACTACTATTTCATTATCATTACTTCTTACATTGCTTTCCATCTTGACTTATGATTCATCTAATACAAAATCACATATTTTTTTCTTTCTTTCCTTCCTTCTTTCATATTGTTGCCATCTTATCCACATTTTTCTTCATTTGTGACCAATATGCTCCTTTTTCCCCATGACTGTACTAAATACAAGATATTTATTACTGCCTGCCATACTAACTACCAGTTTCTTTTTTCAACCCATTGTAAATATCTTTCCAGCTTTATATAATTCTATTTCCCTGAGAGATGCATACATTTCTTGCATATATAATTCCATCATCATACACAATGACATTATTGATTAGTTTTGACATTTGATCATGTATATGTAATTGACAAGCCAATATGAGTTTATACACATTTTTAGTTGTACAATAAATTAATTTTCCAATAATATTTGTATTAATTCAATAGAAATGTAATGCATATTGATATATCAAGGTTAAATGGCACTAGCTGCAGACTCTCATATAGGGATGCATCAGTTCATAAGTTTAAATAAGTTCCATTCATGGCATATGCTAATTGCAACTTCATCCCATTGTTACCTATATTTGTTCTGTGATTTGTCCCCTTTTCCTCCTCCAGATGTCCAACTGGATTCTTCGGACAAAGATGTTTGGAGAAAGAGCCCTTGAAATTGTACTTGCCTGGTCCTACTCAAAGTATGTTTGAAAGAAAATAAAGTGCATTTCATAGGATGTCCTTGTCATGCAAGAGAAGTTAGTCTGATTTATCAATTTATTTAATTTAAGCAAATGATTGTTTTTTTTTTTTTCTTGGAGGAGTTAAGAAAGAGCTTTCTGATATAGTTCCAAAAAAGTGTTGCAAGCATATTCTAATATCATCCATCACATGAAGAAAGATGTCTTTCCAGGATGACTGTCTTCTATGTTTGGATGTTTCTGCTACTGTTTCTATCTCTGTGGTTTTGTTTCTTTTGTTAGGTGTCCAATCGAATTCACTGGTGAGCGCTGTCAAACCTACACAATCGCCCACTTCACCAGTATGTTACCTTCTTCTCCTGTCTTTTCTCTTGTTTACTGTAATTAGCATGGTTTTCCAATCTGCAAGCATGCTGCAGTGTTTTTTTTTCTGTTGAACAACCACAACATACGTTGAACTTCTATACTAGTCCATGTTTCAAACATTCCATTTACACAAGATGTTAAAGTAGTCATCCAGAGGAGATTAATGCATGTAATAAGCAAATGCCACATAATTAGAAATAGTGAAACTGTGCTCAAAATGCATGCACTGGTCTGTTATTCTCTAACTTGTTTAGGGTTTTGGAGCATTCATTTTTACCATAGCAAAGAATGGTCCAGAAAACTACACCATAAATTAAACAGTGATTAGAAATAGGACTGATAAAAACTATAACATGCCGGCAGCATATTAGTACAACATGAAGCTAAATGTGAAGTATATTGCATTTCATAGGAAATTTGATAATTTGCAAGTCAAATTTAAATGACTATGATAGGTTTTCAGAAGTCAGATGGAACACTGTTTATATATGTCTTATATCCCTCAACATGTACTTCCTCTCCCTAAAAAAACTGCTAGGAAAAATAATATCTTGGTATATTTATCCTTTTGGTTCAGAATGCTAATACAGGCAACTTAGCTTGTGAAATGAAAGCATGCTTTCTGATATGCATGTTGCATGGTCTCAGATATATTGCTGTAAATATAATTCCAAATTCAGTATATGCAATGCCAATAGAAGAAGTGAAACAAAGTCTATATTTCAAAAAAGTTGTAGCCATTTAACTTAAACATGTTTTAAACTTCAGTATACTTATTATAGTACTAGGGATAGAAAGGCATCTGAGAAGTAGACCTGATTTACACAGTACATCAGGAATTTTAAATCTAATTTAATTATACCCTCAAGACCACACTAAAACAATATACTGATAATGAGAACTGCCAGAATTCAAAAGAATTGTAATAATCTTATGGCCTAATCATTAATTTTCTTATTAATCAGGTATCATGTTATACTAAAATTTACTTTGATAAACACAGAAAGACATACATACAGGCAGTTATGCATTTGTGATTTGCCTCTTATGACTAACTTTGCATGTTTCAAAAGTTTAGTCAATGAAGCATGATTTGTTCTCTGTCTAAGTGTAAGCAGAAGAATACAGTGTAATGAAGATGCTTGTAGGCATGGTGAATGCATTGCCACAGTGCCAAGAAGTCAATTCAATATGCTTATTTATGCATGTGGTAAAAAGCTAGAGTAGACTTATTTAAATCAGTATCAGGATTTTATTAGAGCATCAGTATACAACTTTCTGAAACTGATGTGCAAAACACTATCAATCAGTGATTATGAGTGCGACATGTACTAAAATTATTCCGCTTAGACTGTCAACACAGTCAGTGTTAGCGGAAAGAATAAGAAGTCCAAGAATCATGCAAACTATCTCCTTGGCATAAAGCCCAGCATAATTTCAGATTAGCAGTGCAGTGTGTAAGAAGTCTGCTTACGATCATATTAACAATGAAAAATAATAAGCAGGTAAACAAATTAATAAGCTGTATTATACCACCCACATGATGGTCATACTTTTACTTGTGATCCAAATATAATGAACCAAAATGCAGAAACATATCATATCTTCACATTTGTGAACATATTGCATATGGTCATATTAAGAATGCAAAGTAATCATCAGTTAAAGAAATTAATACTTTAAGTGTTTATAGTCCATATTTTTATTGTGTTACCAAGATAATGGACATACTTTTACTGACGATCCAAATACACTAAATAAAAATGCAGGAAGTTAATCTCATATCTTCACATCTGTGAACATATTGCAAATGTATTCTGTTCATTGTCTTGTATGTGTTCAGTATTTCATATCTTTTTTGTCTGTGAAGATGTTTTCTGTGTAACTGCAACTTACTTCTTGCGTACTGTGAAAAATGTTACAAAAAGTTACATTCAAGAAAACCTGCAAATTATTATATTTATGGGCATTGATAATGATATACTAATCATTGATAATTTCTGTTTCCTTGAAGTACTTATCTTCTTACTGGAAAATCACATTGCAGGCTTCTGTGTTGTAAAATATGCGAATATTCTTGCCAGGTTAAAAGTGTGATAGAATCTGTCAGATTATATTATTTCTTTTGTTTTATTTGCTTATTTCCATACTATGTTGCATATACACACACACACACACACACATACACACATATATATATATATATATATATATATATATATATATATATATATATATATGTCATTTCACTCTGAAAACATAATAAACCCCACTATGAATACATATATATATATATATATATATATATATATATATATATATATATATACACACATATATATATAGATAGATAGATATAGATATATAGGTAGCTATAGACAGATATATAGATAGATATAGATGATGTAGATGTTGATATAATTTAATATCTTCACATGAATTTAATTTAGTCTAGTTTTGCAGAAATGGGTTTATCCTTTAAGTCAATGTTTATTCATTTTTATTGTTCCATGTTGGAATTACAGAAAAAAATATATACCAAACATTATTGGATACACATCAGTCAGTTGAATTCACTTTGAGAGAAAGTGAATTTGACTGAAACAGTTTTGTCAAAATATCAAAGACATTGCCAGTGAAATATTATGGAGGTAGTATTTTCTTTGAGCCTTATGCACCCCCCCCCCCACACACACTCATGTAGGAGGACACCCCTCACAACTCCTAAACCTATATATATATATATATATATATATATATATATATATATATATATATATATATATATATACTTAATCTGAGGTAGCACAATATGAAGAAATGGGAAAACTCTACTGTCACCAAAAATGGAGCGAACATAATTGTTTTGGTCAAATTCCCTTCAAAGTGGATTCAACTAATCATGAGGATCTCACATTACTTGTGCTTAAAATGATAACTGTTGCCCTTTTTAAGGAATTCTAAATTATTCTGCATTTAAAATGATTATTATTTTTCATAGCATTTACTTAATTTCTTTTACACCTGCCTTTCTGAGATGAAAGGTGAACTGTGCTAGGCAGAACTTTGTTTTTCAGTCTTCATCAAGCAATCCATTCTGCCCATTACCATCACATTTCTGAATAAACTTTATTGAATATTTATGTTCCAGACAAATGCTGATAATGTGGCTGATGACTGCAGTCAGTGAGATGTTTTGATCTTTGTGGATTGCCGTAATGTAACAGTTCAAGCTCCCTCTTTCAGTCAGTCACCTCATTTTCAGACTAAATGCTTTGGAAAGTAATTCAGTTAATTGTAGTAGCTTACAAAGAATGATATTCAGACCCCCCTTTTAAAATTCATCAATGTTACATTTAAGAGAATAGGTGGCATATATGCAGAAGGTACTGAAGGCATGTATTTTTTTCAAACATCTATTCTGTAAATTTGTTGAATATTTTCCTCTAATGTGGATAGGAAAGGAAAAGAATAAAGAGGATGGTGTTGTGATCTTTCTTATAAGATTTCTCATTTGCACATTATCTTATAGCATATGCATACTTATTTACAGTAACATATTTAGTTTATCTACATCAGATGCTTACCTGTGATCATTAGAGATTCAGGTAAAGGCAATCACTTACTAGTTGTGCTATATTTTTTAAGCGTACTTCCACCAGCAGAATATAAAATAAAATTTTGATGAGGCAGTTAGTAAGTACTCCTTTCTTTATTTGTCAAACTGAACACCATTAAGCTTCTACTCATTAAAATCTTTCTAAAAAAGTTTTAGCATTTTCAGATGCTAACAATATGCACTTGTCCCCCCTCTTTTGCAAAGAACAACCACACATAATAGAGCATACTCAAACTCCAAACAACATTCTGCTTCAGGAATACTAGAAGAATGAAAGCTTCTGTAAGCTAATATTTAACACAGCACGTATGGTCTAGGAAATTCTAATACATGATGTAGCTCTTGTGTGTTCAAGTTCAAACAAGTTGAAATTCACTCCTGTGATCATCACATGAATTAACACTGAAGTTGGTATGACCTTGGTTGTAATTACAAAAATTAGGAGCATGGGGGGCAGAAATCCAACACTAAAAGATACAGAGGGTGTGGCTCTCAACAAAAATTATGTGGCTTTGGATATGCTTTAAGCAGTAGCCCATTCCTAAAAGAGAAGAGAACCGTTATGATGAGACTTAAACAAATGGCTTAAAAATTAATTTAATAGTTCCAGCACTCTTATGCTTATCTATTTCAGATGTTGTATTTTAATGAAAATCAAGCATAATCAATCAAAATCTGTATAACTGTTAATAATCAAAGGAATGCTTCTTCTGTATAGGAAAATATGTTGCAATATGTTATGAGAGATAATGTTGATATTGTATATCATTTGGTTATTGCTGTGCAAGTTATGCAAGGCCTCAGATAATAACCTGTATACTGCTCTACAATTTGTGATCACTTCAAGAATTGTTAGTGAAAGCAGGGCTCTAACATGTACAATATGTCAGAAAATGATTGTCACTTACATGCTCACATTTGCTTGTAAGTACATTGCTGTGTGTGTGTGTGTGTGTGTGTGTGTGTGTGTGTGTGTGTGTGTGTGTGTGTGTGTGTGTGTGTGTGTGTGTGTGTGTGTGTGTGATATATATATATATATATATATATATATATAGATAGAGAGAGAGAGATGTATGGTTTTGCATTGTTTGATCTAAAGTACATTGACTGAAAGAAAATACATTTTACTAGAAAGCCACTTTTATCCAAAATACTCTAATCATATATACCAGAAAACATTTTTCCCCTTGCCACCCTACCCCACGTATATGCTCAAATATCATGGTCATTCACCCATGGAAAAAAAGAAAATATACCACACACACAGTGAATCAGTGCTGGCACGCAAACCCAGACATCTTCAGATTTAGAAGAACAACATTATGCTGAACATTACAAATGCACATGAAATCTTCTAAACCTGTTTCCCCAACTGGTCCTATGATCAGAAACAACACCATAAATACTATCTATACAGTTCTGCAGTCTATAATCAAAGGCTTTTCAGTCACATTTCAGTACTTTTTTCATCCATTTATGGTTCATTGAAAAGTACATTCAGTTAAATGCCACAGAACTATATGTATATATATATATATATATATATATATATATATATATACACACACACACACACACACACACACACACACACACACACACACACACACATATATATATATATATATATATATATATATATATATATATATGTTGCACTTCAGAAGATCGAACGGCTGAAATATCAAAGACCATATGATCGAGGCCATATGACTGATATTTTAGCAGATCAATCTTCTGAAATTGTAACAAAAATATAAAAAAACAGTTAAAGAAGATGGTAATACAGGGGGGCCAGCCCCACTGCACCCCCACATCCCCCCTACTTAAATATACCAAGTCTGAGATCGTGCTACAGCAGGGAATAGGAAAAATCTCCCATTCCGTGCTGTATCGACAGTGTAGCGCAACCTTGGAGTTGTTATATTTAAGTAGGGGTGTGCGCGTGGTGCAGGGGGGCTTACCGTCTTCTTTAACTGTTTTTTTTTGTATTTTTGTTACAATTTCAGAAGATCAGTCTTCTGAAATATCAATCATATGGTCTCGACCATATGATCTTCAATATTTCAGCTGTTCGATCTTCTGAAGTGTAAGCATATATATGGGTCCCCTTTGAAACATCTAAAACCCATAACATCTAATTTCATAACATTGAGACCAGAACATATAAAACCCAAAACATCTAAAACCCATAACATCAAATTTCATAACATCTAACAGTACAAATCACATGAAAATAATATTCACTCCACATATAACGACATATAATGACACCAGACTGCCAAACACACTTTTTACTACGTTTCTGCAGGGAGCTTGGTACAGTGGGGTTAGAAAATTCACTTTTTTCCACTGTAGTGCAATCTTGGAGTTGGTATATTTAATTTATGGGGGGTGGGGGGTGCAGGGGGGGCTTGCCCCCCTGCAGAAACATAGTAAAATGTGTGTTTGGTAGTTTTGTGTCATTATATGTGGAGGTGGTGTTATTGTCTTGTGATTTGCAGTGTTAAATGTTAAGAAATTCGATGGGTTTTAGATGTTTTGGGTTTTAGATGTTCTGGTCTCAATGTTATGAAATTAGATGTTATGGGTTTCAGATGTTTCAAAGTAGACCTATATATATATATATATATATATATATATATATATATATATATATATATGTATATATGTGTGTAGGGTCTATATTACATGATCAAAGTTTCAAAACTTGAACTGGAATAGTGTTACTGTGGATTTAAGTCAAAATTGTGCAGCCAGGCTATCCTGAAAGCACTTCCATTCTCACTAAAAGAACCTTCCTCAGTTTTTGTTTTTGATTTTGTGGCTTAAAGTGTTGCTTGATTTTGTGGCTTAAAGTGTTGCTTACCTGAACTGCAAGCATAGATGTCAGTTAAATTTTCACCAAATTAACTAACATCTGCTGCTAAGCTGATTTCAGAGGTTCAAGCTTTTTACATTGTTTATGAATGTTTTTATGGTACTTCTATTTGCGTCTTCTACTATTCTGGCTTATTCAGAAGTTCATCTCATTTATGTATATTATTTCAAGCTTGACCCAACCATTTAGCCCAAAAATAATTGTTTGTTAAGGGAACCAAAACAAAAGTTTCCAACTTTAAGTTCCTAGTTAATGTTTTTCTGTTACACAGTTTGTTGAGTACTTATATTACCTTTCATTTGACATGGCAGGACTAAGCTACTTCCCTGAAAATAAGATGCTCCCTTTTAGAAAGATTGCAAGCATTTGTGGGTTGCTAAAACCTTTCAGCTGTGCATTTGGCATCAAATGTTCGTACTTCAGGTTTAAAACTTTAAAATGTAACCAGAATACCTGAAGGCTAGCTAACTTAAGATATCTCTGTCCTATACTAACTGAAGTGGGTTTACACTGACCGGGAACTCTTTTTCCCTCTTAACTATCCTGATAAAATCTTATTGTTGAATATTTCTTCTAAACATTTGTTTGCTGCTTAGAATTCTCCTTTCTGTGGCTTCTTGTTTTAGTTTGACAAAAAGCACAATTTATTACTCTTTTAATTTCTTGTTTATTAGTGAATGTATTTCTTATTATTCAAATTTATTAGGCAGTTCACACTTGCTTAGGGTAAATTAAATGGTTAGCTAATAATTATGAATTCATCTAATTCACCACCATGCATCTTTATCATTAGTTCTTGTTTATGTATATGTTATATATATATATATATATATATATATATATATATATATATATATACTGTCCAGTGTTTTGGACAAATTAATTTACCTGGTTAACAAAGGAAATAAGTGGATAAGTAAATACATTCAGCCTGACTTGTGCTTTTACCATACTTCCCTCCTTTAGACTATATCTTCTCAGAGTGACTCCTACTATTTAGTTATACTTGTCACTTCTAATAGGTTCATAGGTAGGTACTAGGCTATCGGCCCTGGGGCCTATATAAGCAAAGCCAAAAAAGTTCCCTGGCTTTTTCCACCCAAAAAAGTTATTTTCCTGCACCCTGTCTAGCAGAGCCACAGAAGTGATCCCTAGGGTGAATATTCTATTTCCCATCCAATTATCAAGATTTTTCTTAAAGAGGGCTAATGAGGAGCTTTGCTTGACATGAATGGGTAGTCTGTTCCAGAGCATGGGCGGTCTCTGGGACAAGAATCTATCCCTCCAGCATGTTCTGTTAATTGTGGTGGCAAGGTTTAGGTCCCTGGAGTGTGTGGCTCAAAGGGATTGGGGTTTCTTTAAGTGTAGTATGTCCAACAGATCTGGGTTTGACATGGCTTTGTATGTTAGGCAAAGGTCACCTTTGAGTAGGCGATAAGTGATGGAGTAGAGCTGGAGACAGTCAGCGTATGGCATCTGTTTGAGGCCAGTAATCCTCTTAGTGAGGTATTTCTGTGGCCTTTCTAGTTGTTGTAGATGTCTTGCGAGGTACATGCCAAACGGGGTATTGTACTCTATAATGGGTCTGATAAGGGATGAGTAGAGAGGAACAATGACCTCTTTTTTGCTGGAGGTGAACCCATTTGTGATGAGGTACACCATGCATTTCCTGACTACTGTGGCGATGTGATTATCAAAGGAGAGACTACTGTCCACTTGTGTCCCAAGGTCTCTTATCACACTTTCAGTGTTTAGTAGGCTACCACCTATGTGGTAGTTCATGGGTACAGTGTTTTTCTCAAAGAGGATGACAATGTACTTATTGGCATTGAGCTTGAGGCCATGACTTTGGCACCAAGCATCAGTCTCAGTGAGGCCCCTTTGTAGAATGTCCACATCATTAGGCGATTCTATTATGGCACCTAGTTTGCAGTTGACTACGAACTTCATTAGCCAAAGACCTGCTGTATTAGCTTGGACTTCTGAGAAGTAGATGCCAAACAGGAGAGGACCCAGGACTGACCCCTGTTGTACTCCACTTGTCACTGGTCTAAAGTTGGATTTGGAGTCGGCTACTTTCACTGTGTGGGTCCTGTCAGTGAGCAGTTGGCCACCCATCTTGTGACATAGGAATTTATGCCCAGTCTAGAGAGTTTATCTATAATTCCAGAGTGGGTATGGTGTCAAAAGCCTTGGCGAAGTCAAGATAGGCTGTGTGAACCACCTTATCCTTGTCCACGGTTCTGGTGACTGCTTCAAAGAAGTCAGTCAGGTTTAGGAGACATGACGTACCTTTTACAAACCCAAACTGAGCAGGGTCCAGAGTTTGGAGGTTACTTATGTTCTTGTTTACAAGCTCCAAGATGATACATTCCATGGCCTTGCAGACCAGGCTCATCAGGCTAATGGGGCAGTAGTTCCAGGGTCCGTGGTGGCACCCCCTTTGTGGACTGGGATAATCTTCACTGTTCACCATTCAGGAGGCACAAAGCCTGAGGTGAGGCTATGACTGAACATGGTACTTAGATGGGGTGCCAGTTCATTCTGTAGTTCATGCAGAACTCAGCCTGGGATGTTGTCAGGTCCCATGGATGCTGTGTTCTTGGCTTTGGAGAGTGTGGTCTTTACTTGTGCAGCCATGATTACAGGGGGTTTGCATTCTTCCGGTATAGTGATGGGCACTTTGGGGGGTGAAGTTTGCACTGAACCTATCTGCCAGGATGGTGGCAATATCAGTTGGTTCTGTATATCTAGTGCCATTGTGCTGTAGCTCAGAGCAGATCTGAGTGTCACCATTGAGATTCTTGATATAGCTGTAGAATGCTTTGTGGTTGTCTTTAGAATCAGTGGCGATTTTATTTTCGTAACTAGCTTTGGAGGATTTCATGAAGGATCTCATCTTCTTACTGAGGCTGACCAGGGAGTTCCTGCAATCAGGGGATTTTACTCTTTGATTTGTAACATTTTAAGACTATAATATCATTTCTTCTTTCTGATTTATGAAGGATAAGCAATGGTTGCAATTTGGTCTTCTTTCAGCCTTATTTGTTACATTTACCACTTCATTAAGCATGCCTGCTCTCACTAATGTAAACATAGCTCATCTTAAAGAAACAGAGACACTGTGTATTTAAAGAAATGCCACTTTCTTTCTCTATATCACAAATGTAAAAATTATTCACATAACTTATCGTACATTTTATGTCACTGGTATTTTTCCAAATGGCTATTGTGCTGTGTATAATATATGCATATGTAATACATCTAAATATGAGTCTATGTTAGTTTGCCAAAATAATTTTCAGCAAACACATATTTGTCGACCCCTATTCAGCGAAAATCACTTCCATGATTCACTGAATTATCAGTGCAAAGAAATACTTGAATACTTGTCCCGCAGCACAACAGACACACATTTAGCTAAATCAAACCCATCCCAGTGGGGGGCTTTGTCTCCACCCCCCCCCCATGTGGGGGCTGCACCCCACACACACCCTAACTATATATACCAACTCACAGTACAGTGGAGAAAAGGGCAAAGTTGTGTAGTTGGCCAAGTCTTTGCCCTTGGAATATTCAGCTAATCATGGAAGTGATTTTCAATAGGCGTCGATGAATATGTGTTGCTGAAAGTAAATTTCAGTGAACTAATATAGACCCCTAAATACATCCACACGAGTGTGTGCATGTGTGTGTGTGTGTGTGTGTGTGTGTGTGTGTGTGTGTGTGTGTGTGTGTGTGTGTGTGTGTGTGTGTGTGTGTGTATATGTATCTCGATAAGTAGATAGAGATATAGATATAGATATACACGTACACACGCACACACATACACACAACATATAGTATGAAATGAGTGGTAAAAGGTCATATGCTCAAAGGTCCTTTATGTTGATTAAAGCACAGCCTATGTCTTTTAGTCAAAATTCAGGAAAAATAAACAGCAAACTATTTGCTTTTGCCCACTGTTGTGTGATGTCATAGTTATATATATATATATATATATATATATATATATATATATATATATATATATATATATAATGTACCATGGCCTCTGCCAAAACACTTTAAATAAGATGTACAGAAGCAAAAAGGAATTATTTGTATCATCCATATTTCTTTCTGTTGCTGCACTGCTAGACAAGTACTGGTGGAAATATGTCTGTATGGAAATATCATAATGCTGCCAAAGTGAAGATATGCCTTTGTCTTAGGTAAAAGAGTGCTGGTAGCATTTTTTTTCAACTGAAGAGGCAGCAATAATGTGGTGTGGGCAAGGAGTACTGTTGTATGTTTGTTTTGTATGTGAAATGCATGTATGTTTTACTAAGGTAACGACTACTGCTACACACTGCAATGACTGATGCCAAGGGGGTGGGTTTGGTGAACAAGTCTATGGCCATGTCTACCTCTGAAACATCTAAACATCAAGGAAACTCATTGCATTCGAACAGTATACCCACCAGGAAGGATGACACTGGAGTCATCTCAGCCTGGCTATCTACAGAACCATTAAAGGCCTTCACTGACACAGAAGGTGCCATATATCAAGGCTAGGATAAGGCTTAAAAACACTATCAGCTCAAGCACTGAGACATAAGATCAGAGATGTTATAGTTTGATATTTTTCCTAACAAAGATTTAGGTTATTTAATTTAAATCTTGCAGTCAGACTATCATTAGATCTTGAAGGACGACATACTAAAAGTAAAATGATTAAAATAATGTGGGGGTTCCAGACTGAGCCTAAGGATGCTTAAAACTTTGTTTTACTACTAGCAAAGTTGTTATGCAATGATACTATGCTTAAATGTGAATAGCATTGAAAAAGCATACAGCTAATAAGTTGGGAAAGTCAGATTCTTAACCAAATTAGACCAGGCACAGCAGCACTAAGATATCCTTGTAACAGATGCAGCCAAGGAAACGATAACCTTTTTAACCCCAGAGGAATTATTCTGATATACTGTCCACCATTTTGAGCTGTGTGACATCCCTGCAATCCTTCACGCAAGAAAGGACAGAGTCCTAAAGCCCAGTGTGAAATATGTTTTCTCCTAAGCAGACAATGTCATAATACACTCTAAGAACTGTGACTAGCTTTTAGCTAAGGTGTAAGCCATCCTATACTTTTTGAGACAGGTCAAGTTGAAGGTCAATGACTCCAAGAATGAGCTAGCTGTGACACATTTGTAGTGCATCATGGGTCAAGACATACCAAACTAGTCTACAGTCATTTTTTTAAGCTAGGAACTCTCAGTTTCTCACCAACAGTCATACCTCTAAACTGTCCAGATTTTCACAGAATGTCCAGATTTTTGGCTCATATTTTTGGTCTGTTCCTCATAAAATTTTTGATTTTCTGGCAAATCAGTGGGATGATCTAATGACTGAAGTCACTAATAATGACATACATTTGAGTTTCAGACTTCAAATCCTTCAGAAAATGTATGTTAAAACAAACCCTGTTGCTCTATCAACTTTCTAAGTTCACAAGAAAAATATTTAAAATATGTCTCTATTTTTTGGTCCTTTGCCCCCCCCCCCATTTTGAAGGGCTTTGTCCAGATTTCTTACTCTAAGAGGTTGAGAGGTATGCCAACAGTGCAGGCAGGAAGCTAATGTAGTATAGTTTGTAGGGTGTTGCCCCAGGATGTGTCAAAACTGATGTAATGTTGTGAATAACGTTGTAAATATTGCTGTACAAAAATATTGTGTTGTTCTTTAAGATGTGCAGGCATGACTATATATTAAGTAGCAGACTTCTTTAAAGTAGTGCTAATAAGGAGCAATTATCATGTGAGCTTATTGTATTAAAAAGGAACATAACCCTGGAAATCACAGGGTTTGGCCTCTCACTGAAGGGTGAATGTTATGCCTGGAACTATGCTGAAGAAAAGATGAGACAACGCTAAGGAACCTGAGTCAATCTGGATGTATCTGAAAAATCTTGTCTGAGGAAAAAGGAGCATAAGTTTATTTTAAGATTAAATCTTTACTGCTGATAGGGATTACATAATTTTCATGTTATTCTTGGTCATGGTTTCATGTCCTGAAGAAGAGTTTGCACAACTGAACTATTATTTTGCCTTATATTTTAATAAAAACCCTTATGAACAAAGTTCCTCTGCTGTGTTATATAGGTAAGTGTGTGTGTGTGTGTGTGTGTGTGTGTGTGTGTGTGTGTGTGTGTGTGTGTGTGTGTGTGTGTGTGTGTGTGTGTGTGTGTGTTTATCTGCATGTGTGTGCTCAAAGACCACTTGTAAGGAGATTTTGAATAGTCAATGTGAGGGATTTGACAAGTCCTGTTTCAGGCTGGCCACTAGACGTCCTTATATGGTATTATGCCCTATAGAATTAGTGGTTTGGCCTTGAATAGGGCTTTGAGGACTTATTTTGGGGAGATTTGGGGAAGGTGTTGATGCTGGTATGTGATCTAGGAATGTGTGTGTGTGTGTGTGTGTGTGTGGGGTGAATTTAATAGTTAAATTTATATGTTAATAGACTGGCTATGTTATCTGGGTCTGAATGTGTGATACCATTTACCATTAGCTCTGACCAGTGCTGGGCATTATTTCTGTGGTTTCTAATGTTGTTAAAGAAGGTGTTGTTGTCTTTGACATGGGTGGCTCTTATTACCTTATGTCTAGCTTTTCTTGGTTTGATCAAGGGCCAGAGTCCCACGTTAAGTTTAGCAAGAGTATTTTTTGCATCTAGAGACTTAATATACATTTTTACATGCAATTAACTTTTTCCCTTTTTTGTAGATCCTGTTTATATTTTGTTCCACAGCATGGGTTTATTTTTAAATGTGGGGCTGTATTCACTTATTAGTATGACGATTCACCCGTGCAGCTAATTGCATGTGCAAAGAATTTGATAGTAAATGATTCCACATATGCAGAAACGTCATGAGATTTCAAAAGGATGTTGAGTTTAACCAGGTCATTGTTCAGTTTTAGTAGATTAGCTTTAGCATAATCTCTAAATGCCAAGTTATTAGAGGATGCTTCCAGTTTCATTCTCAGGGGATGTGACTGATCTTTGGTCCAGTTTGTCTAGGGAAGAAGTTACAAATTTTGAAGAACAGAATAGTCCCATATTGGTGAGAGCCAAGTCCAGGATTTTATATCCCCTGTTTGGGATGCTGGACTAGCTGGTCCAGGGAATTTGTTTTAATGAAGTCCAAAATTTTTTGGGCATACATGTTAGGGGATGTCCCAATTGATGACGAAGTGGTAGTTAAGTCCCCCGTGAGAATGGTGTTTGACAGAATGCATATGTATCGACTCACTCCACTTTGTAATTTTAAAATTCCCCAACTTTGAAGTTCTCAATACTGAAGCTCAGAACATCGAAGTTGTGGAATCTCGAAATTAAAAAAAAACTAAAACAATAAAACATCACAAATCACATTTTTGCAGGGGGAGCCCACCTGCACCCCCACACCCCCTGCTATTTAAATATACCCACTCCTCCGAGATCACACTACAGTGAAGAGAATGGTAAAGTTCCTGTTCTGCACTGTACAGCGATGTCCAATGACAGCTTTCAAGACTCCACAACGTCAGTGTTCTGAGCTTCGGTATTTAAAGCTTCAAAGTTGGGGAATTTTGAAATTACAAAGTGGACCCACATGGACTACATATCATTCAGTAAAGAGATATGGTCTAAGGGAGACAGAGGGGTTGCTGTCACTGGCTATGATGTCCTATGGGGTTTTTGTTAATTGTAAGATGGGCATGGAGGAGATCCCAGTTTGTTATCTACCAAGTCTGGAGGTGACATTTTGTTTTAGGAATATAAAAACACAGATACACTTAATGGCCTAATCATGTGCTGTGGGCATAAATGCATCACTGATGTTGAAACCTTGCTCTTGATGGGGTTGAACCAGGTTTCCATGACAATGTACATGTCAAGGGATTCCAGGATAAGAAGTGCCAGTAGGGAGTGGAGATTTTTGTTAAAGCATTAAGCATCTGCACCTTTATGGTATCCAAACCCTGTTTTGTTATGAAGTACTTCTACAAGCAGTATTTTTTTTTCTTAACAATGAAAACAGTTAACATAAAACAAAAATACAGGATAACATGGATGCGAAACTGTTGAGCATCATGAAGTCTGTAATTTAGGAATATCTTATAAATCTTTCTGTTTACAAATCTCTAAACAAGTAATGGCAGACAACTTTGGTGGAATTTATGAACATTGTCTGCAGCTGTGAAGAGTTACTATGCAGTACAAACCACATATGAGAGCCCTGTCTTATTCAGAGTTGTTATACAGTACAAACCACATATCAGAGCCATGTGTTACTGACAGATAAGTTGAAGTTCCCTAACGTAAATGTACACCCTTCTGTACTCCTGGAAAACTCCAAGAACAAAGAATGAATGTAAAGGCAATTACAAATATTGCCTTTAATTCACATAGTGTGAACTATACATGTACTGTGTAGTGAAGGCAGACTTTTATGTAGCTATAGCTATGGTCCACAGTTGCTAAAAATCAATGAAAATCCCTAATACCTCTGAAACATTGATGTGCTCAGCAAAATAGTGCTGAGGTACAACAATAACGTACAGCAATTCACTGAGGCATAAATCAGTAGTTTCTTAGCCTGCAGCATACATGCACGTATCTGTCACCCAGTAGCTCACACAAAATTGTGGTGCAGCCATATTCTGTTGTTGACAACACAGTGATCCAGCAGTGCTCCGCCCACTGAAATCAGAGGTGCAGCAGAGTCCTTCCTTAGCATACCATGCTAATTATTCACGACAAGAAGGCATGCATTTTCAGGAATAATTTCTCGTCATGACTGCAGACAATGGAAACATCCTTCTGCTTGGCCATTCTCTTGTGCCATTATGGCTGTCTTCACTGTTTGCAGTACAGTCATAGCACTAAGAGTGCTATATACAGCCATAGGGGACGAAACATAGGAAGGGAGCTATGAACAGGATGTGAACATGAAAAGATTGTGACAGTTAATCCAGAGGATTGAGGCTATGAAATTTTAATGGCTTAATTCCCGCTGCCTTAAATTGCTACTGTATAACTCTGAGAAAGTCAAGTAATGAATGAGTGCTTTGGTGCATTTGGGAAACTGTGTTATGGTCCTCATTGGTTTCCTTAAGTGCATGCCATATAAGAAACTCTGAGCATATAATAGTTTGGAGATGCTCAATAAACTGATTTTAGATGCCTTAATGTCATAAAACCTTGCAAAGTACACTCAAAACGTGTTTGTACAAGGTAACTCTGAAATTACAGAGGATGTTGGTTAATCTATAGAAGTATGTCCTGAAAGTGTTAAACAGACCAGCTAAGGAACTACACAAAGCAGGTGTGATGTATAGAATATGTTAACCAGCAGATGCATGGTGATCTTCTAGAAGAAAAACTAGAAGTTTTTGGTAGAAACAAAGTTAATAAATACCGTCTTCATCAACTAATGGAAGGCAAAAAGACACTGGAACACAGATGTGATGTAGTACCTTTTACTTGACCAACACAAGCTTTGCAATTCCTCAAGCTTTCTTGATAGCATGAGTCCTTAACTGGAAGTAATTAAGTTACCAATGTTAGATGCATTGCTTGAATATCCATTAACTCCTAGAAAGCAGAAGTATATCACTTGAAAATACTACTGCAGAAAGAAAGTGTAAAGCTCAAATTCTTGTTTAACAACTATACCAGAGACTGACACTGTGTGTGTGTGTGTGTGTGTGTGTGTGTGTGTGTGTGTGTGTGTGTGTGTGTGTGTGTGTGTGTGTGTGTGCGTGCGTGTGTGTGTGTGTGTGTGTGTGTGTGTGTGTGTGTGTGTGTGTGCGTGTGTGTGTGTGTGTGTGTGTGTGTGTGTGTGTGTGTGTGTGTGTGTGTGTGTGAGTGTGTGAGTGTGTGTGTGTGTGTGTGTGAGAGAGAGAGAGAGAGAGAGAGAGACAGAGATAGAAAGAGAGAGAGAGAGAAAGAGCCTGAAACTTTCAAAGACAAGGTCATGGCCTACCACAGACCTAAAGGATTCTCTCTACATGACATTTTAGAGTGAGTGTTCATTTAGCAGAGAAGATAACACTATAGAGACTCCTCTGACACTTAATAAGAAAATAAATCATAGTTCATTTTATTCGAGTATACCACAGTAACCAATGACAGAAGAAGAAGTTAAAAGAAATTCAGTCATGTACTTACTGATGTGGACTTTCATATATTGAAAGACATTACAAAGAATTATTGGTTAGAGCATTTATCATCCATGAGCTAAAATAATATATCCTTATTTCTGAAAGGAGAAATAAACCGTACACAGGTATTAATAATAGTTCCCAACCAATAAGAAGATAAATGGTTGCAAGTATACATTAATCACAGTAGGGAATAATGGAGTACAATAAAACAGAAAACAATATAATGCTTTATCCAGGATTATCAAGTAAAACAAGAGAAAATGATCAGCATTCCTAGTTCGAGACTGTCCAATTGGGTACATATTTGTGCCACTTCCAAGAAGGCACATGTCTCATATACATGGATTAAGCCACAAAAATAGTCAGTCTAAAAGGTATAACATGTACAAGTGCAGTTAATGCACTAAATTATACAAGTAACAGCTGATTTACTTATTGCTAACAGTCCATTATAACCACATTAGAAATTTAGATGTTTGCAGTAATGGCAGTTCAAACAATTAACATCCATTCCACACTGTCCTCGTTCTAAAATTTAAGTGGAGGTAACCAGTGAATAATGTTATGAGAAAGCACTCTGTTGTACGCAGTGAAGTTGGTCTTCTCACAGTTTTCTTTGTAATTGGTCATCTCACAGTTTTTTTTTTTGTAACAGAGAAACATGCATACTGAGGGATTTAGTCTCTCACCAACTTAAATGTTAATGGGCACAATATTGCAAAGCAGAGAACCTACTTCAACTACATTCCTGATGTCTGCAGATTTACACAATATAAAAATTCTGAAAAGAAATCAGCAGAAACATACTGTTGTAATAACTACAGAAAACTGAAATGTACAGGCTGCTAGCAAATAAAAAAAAAAAAAAACTAGAAGCCACTGGAAAGTCTAAAGCTGCAGTTGTTGATGCAAACACACTCAGATTGTATGTAGTTTGTGGGGCTAATGGTGAGCTGCATAGAAGAAACCACAGGCATTTGCACAAGACAAACATGTCAAAGTTGAAGATTCCAGAAGTTGAGTAAGTAGAAGCCTGATTAATTATGATACAGACATCCTGCTGTCAGAACTGCTCCTGTTGCACGATGACAAAGACTATAGAAAACTCTGATAGTAAACATCCACAGCAATATTTATTTTAAAATCAGTCTATATGTCTGAAGATAATGTTCCTGTTAACTCATCTAGTTGAGTGTCTGAAATCCAGACCAATATATGGACTGTTTCAGAGATAAACATCATTTTAAAAACCGTGAAGCTCCATCATTAATAACGTCTTTTTCTCTGTATAATAATTTATGGCATGCTTAGTATAGTGTTAAGACTAACTTACAGTGATCAGTAAAATGTCTGACATGAGACATATACCTAGGTTGTTGTCATTGTTCATGCTGGACACAGAAGTTGTAGGAAATTCATCTGAATGTAGAATTCATGAAGTTTACATCACACTCACTGCTTCTGCCTGTCATATCCTGAACAATTCACCTATGCATCTAACAAAAGTAGAAATTATGCTGAATAGAAGAAAAATATAACAGTTTTAATAATAAAATGGACAACCTGCTATACTTAGTGTAATTTATGTGTATATCAGAGTGGTTTGTATTGTTTTATATAACTTCAATTTATTTTCAGTAATAAAGTTGAAGAACATAAAGTATACTTTCCTATATGCAAGTTTGCATCTTAAGACTACAAATTTAAAATAATAAGCCTTCACATTTCATATATAAATTCCATGCCAGACAGTTTGCAATTACTAATGAACTCATATAAAACCAAAACATGTTACTTACACTACAGCACAGTTATAATCCAAAGAAGCTTTAACTGATAAGTGAGATGTCCTCTCCAAACATCTCCTTCCCTAACCCTTCATTCACATTTTTCTTTCTGATGTGTTTCACTTGAAATTTTAAGATTGAGAAAGGAATTTGGATGTCTGCTAGGGTGCTGATAGCTTAACAGGTGGGCTTTGCCAACTTTCACTGATATGGTCTAGAACAAAAGTAAATATTGGTCCAAACATGACAAGAGGCATACTTTGGAAAAAAAATATAAAAAACATGCTGCACCAACTGCCAGTTTTTATGGGTTATTGGTTTTGTTTAAAAAACGTGAGTCATCCTCTTCTCCAGAAGTCATTATTTGGTAAATTCTTTAAAATCTGTAAGAGGTTACTCTAATGGTGATGCTATGAATTGTGGTTGTCTTATTTGACTGGCGACTATACATAAAACTAACAAGTTGCACCAAGACAAGATAGAAACACAGTGGTATTCTGTTTAACACAGATATGGTGATAGCAGCTGGGTCAGAGACAGAGACAGAAGTAAGCCTTTTAATTGTCTTTTAAAAGTTACAAAAGTTGAATGCCAGAAAAGCTGACCATATGAAAGTGACAGAAACCAGTGAAGAAAATCACTGAGTCCACTGATGTACATTCAGATATTATCCAGATTCTTATCAGAGAATGAGCTGTTAAAGCAGACGCTAATGTATTGCTGACCAAAGCCCACTTGGATTTAATGGATCCTACAATCATGGACATTGAGGACAGATCTGCATGTAAAAATCTGAACTTCAGAGGCATGTATGAGGGTTTAACGGGAGCTGACTACACAAGCTTTATAAAATCCAAGTTGGTGTAATAGGCACAGCTCCCTGAAAATGAAATGATTTTGGAAAGGGCTCATTGTGCTGCTGGGATGCCTTAGTGTAGATGAGTGAGAAAGCCACAGACAGTCTTGGTATGATTCATCAGGTTTAACCAGAGGGAGAGGGTCCTATCAGAGCTTTGGAGACCAGGATTAATACTCAAGTGAAAGAAATTAAGAGTTTACTTGGACATGGACTTTTCTGGCACAACTGAAGAGAAGTGAGCTGCATTCATTCCTGTATAAAAAGTGTTAACAGAAGGGGGGTCAGAAATAAACTCCAGTATCCAGCTATTGTTAAACTTAGGTTTTCTGGAAGAGTGCAATTGTATACTGTCCTTGGGGAAGCTATGAAAGCACATAAGGTATCACTACAAAGACTATACAAGTGCAGAGTGGAATAGAAATATACCAGGTCCAAGCACCAAGAACAGGGGGATCTAGACAGAAATTTCCACTTTTCTATTTTAAGATGGCATGACCTTTTAAAAAATATAATTTCTTGGGGCTAAATTAACATGGCAGTTGATATGATCAATAGAAGGGGGAATCAGAAAATAGTAAAACAGTATAACTGATGGTACTATTTCTTTAATAAGAAAGAAGACTTTACATAGCTTTAATTCAATCAACAAAGTATCAAATACCAAAGATGAGGTGAATTACAGATCATGTGAAGGGGAAGATAATATGCATGGATAAAGAATGAAACACTGGTATGGTACAGGCCAGGGTAAAGACAGCAAATAAGAATAAAAATCCAGCGAGTATGACAGGCATTAAGACAGTGAGGACTGCCGAATGCTACCGTAATATATATTTATATCTGGAGAAGGGCTGACAAGGAGGACAGCAAAGTCGCAGCAAAGATTTGATCTAGATAAGAACACTTTGAGAGATATGAGAAACAAATACAATGAAAATAAAGGACTGGTAAATTTTAGGTAGTAGGTTTATTGTAATATAGCATACTGAGTGTTTGAATGACTAGGTTAATAAAAGACAGTTGCTAGCATTGCTGATAGATTTTATTGGAGAATGAAGGGATATGAATAAATAAATAAAAAAAATTAGCAAATTGAATCTCAAAAGGAGTTTGGGTTAGAGAAGGAATTGGCTGGAGTGACTAGCATGGAACAAACTTGGGGACTGGCTCCTTCAATGTTTCAATATAACAGAAGTTGCAGCCATCTTCACTTGAGATGGAGGAGAGGCATAATCCTGATTCGAGAAAAGGAGCAATTATTCTCACCTTGGAAGGGTAGTTGTGTGTATTGCATCTAGCTGATTTTTCTTTTCAAGTTTAGTGAGTCCATTGGAACTTTTACCAGCAAGATCAGAGGTAAATCAAAAGGAAAAAGCAAGAGTTTTCACAAGAAAAGTAAAAAAAAGAAAAAAAAACAGGTAGCTGAGAGTAAAATTCAAGAAGAGAGAAGCCCTTTACAATAAGAAATAATCAGATAGCTACCTCATAAGGCTGGAATAATACAAGTTATGCATGGGAACTAAAACTAAATGTGGGAGGGGGATGTGGGAGATGGAGTTTAAGAAGAAAGTTTGGTTAATAAGGTGTTAGAATATTTGCCCAAGGAGGTGTAGTTTAAACATTAGTAGTTGGAATATGAACTGCTTAACAAATCCTGTAAAGAGAAGTAGTGTGTTGAATGTTATGGATAAGGCATATGTGGGGATCATTGTGTTACAGGAGACACATTTCTACAGTGTGTAGCATCTAAAACTGATATAATAAGACAAACTTTAGTTATGAGGGGAGAAAGAAGATGTTTACTAAAGCATAAAATGCTGCTGTTTTAGGATCTAGAAACTCTAGAACATCCTACAGCATGGCTGGTAGCAGTTAAAGGAATGTTATTTAGTAATTAGACTACAACAGTGTCAATATATAAAGTCCCATGGACAAAAGTAAAATTCCTTTGAAAATGCTGTTGGAGATTATACAGTTTCAAGAAAGTTTTTTGATTATAGTTAGAGGGTCATGCTTTCTAAAATGGAGAAAACATGTAAAAAGGTGTTATGATTATTAGGGTTGAAAGATGTTTGGGAGAAAGCGTAGGATGAGAGACTACTTGACTAAGTGTACTAGACTGCCAAGGACAGTCAAGGGATTCATAAAGAAGGAACACTGAGAATTAATACAAGAAGCCTCCTCTCAGGCCCTAGTTACCTTCTCAGACCATGGACAGTTAAGTATAATTGCAGCAATGTGGCAGACATGGGGAGTAGATTGCCACTGGTGGTTTCTGATATTGCAATTGAGCAGATGAGAAGTATAGAAAATGGGTGCAGGAATTAGTATTGAAGGGTTCAGATGAGTGAAATGAAGTAAAAATTGGGATGGATTCAAAGGCAAAATTAAAAGAGCAGTAAAGGAATCAAAAACAAAAAGTGAGAAGGGGAAGAGTATCAATGCAAGAGCTAATATAATTATAAAAAGGGGTAAATATTAGGACAACAGAGGAAAAGGAAAGAATGAGAGATTTTACAGGAGGTACAGAACAGGGAAGATGAAAAGATAAGGTTGCATTATGTGGCATTGAAGGATTTATACTACTTGAATTCACTGTAAGCAATGAAGGTGCTAGCAGCATGTCTAAGGATGAAGGTACTAGCAGGATGACTAAGGACGAAGGTGCTAGGTGCTAGCATAATGACTAAAGATGAAGGTGCTAACATAATGACTAAAGATTAAGGTGCTATCAGGATGACTAAGGATGGAGGTGTTAGCAGGATAACTAAGGATGAAGGTGCTAGCAGGATAACTAAGGATGAAGGTGCTAGCATAATGACTAAGGATGGAGGTGCTAGGTGCTAGCATAATGACTAAGATGAAGGTGCTAGCAGGATGACTAAGGATGAAGGTGTTAGCAGGATAACTAAGGATGAAGGTGCTAGCAGGGATGACTAAGGATGGAGGTGCTAGCAGGATGACTAAGGATGAAGGTGCTAGCAGGATAACTAAGGATGAAGGTGCTAGCAGGATAACTAAGGATGGAGGTGCTAGCAGGATGACTAAGGATGGAGGTGTTAGCAGGATGACTAAGGATGGAGGTGCTAGAAGGATAACTAAGGATGAAGGTGCTAGCAGAATGACTAAGGATGGAGGTGTTAGCAGGATAAATAACGATGAAGGTGCTAGCAGGATAACTAAGGATGGAGGTGCTAGCAGGATGACTAAGGATGGAGGTGCTAGCAGGATGACTAAGGATGGAAGTGTTAGCAGGATAACTAAGGATGAAGGTGCTAGCAGGATGACTAAGGCTGGAGGTGCTAGGTGCTAGCATAATGACTAAGATGAAGGTGCTAGCAAGATGACTAAGGATGAAGGTGCTAACAGGATGACTATGGATGAAGGCATTAGCAGGATGACTAAGGATGAAGGTGCTAGCAGGATAACTGAGGCAATGGGAGGTAAAATATTAATAGTATTAGTGATAGACCTATGCTCAGGGGCTTGTGGGAGACAGTGACAAAGGTGAATTAGTACTGGAGATGTTTATAAATTCCTCTAAGGAGTTTTACATGAAAAAAGAGCAAGGAGAATAAGCACAAAGGCAGATACAGTTGTGGTTACAAGACTAGAAATTGCCAAAGGCTAGTGCATCTAATCAAGAGGTGTTAATGCAGAGAATTAGAAATAAAGAAAGAAGGGAACTGGTAGGTAGACAGCAGTGAAAGAAATCCCCAGACTCAGATGGACTACCAGTAGAAATATGGGAACTAGGAGGCCTAGCAGTTTTACAAATGTGGGAGAAATTAATAAACAGAGTGCTGAAAGAAATAATTATGACAGCATCATGGAAAAAGGGGGATACCAAAGGAGGGAAAGAAGCTGAGGTACCCAGGATCATGTGGACCTATACAAATATTGTACAGATGCTCTACATGGTAAAAATGTGACTCTTGTAACAAAACAGTGCCTGCATATTTCTACTTCATGACATTCAATTTCAGTGAATAGATTAGCTGAAACTATCCATGCAAATATTTGGGTTTATTGGTGGAAGGAAATCTTTTATGATAATATTATCCATAATTTAATGGTAATATGGGATGCACAAGTAAAGGGGAACCTGGTGACATGAATTAGTTTGATTGCTGAAAATGTGTTCACCATAGTGCAGTAGAAATTTCTTTTGGCAGAATTGAGAGAATTTGCATTTCCAGTGCAGTTTATAGACCTGATGGGAAAATTTTATGAGGGTGTAACAGCACAGGTTGAGATAAGACTGGGTCTGTCAAATGATTTCCTGTTGAGTAATGAAACTAGGCAGAGATAATTCCTGTCATGTCTCTTATGTGCTTTATATTTAGAGACTTTCTGGCAAAGATCAGGCACTTGTAGTTAAGAGGTTATAAGTGGGGGAAAGGGAGTTAAAATAGCATTGTATGTGGGCATTATAATCTCGACATTAAGAGATCCCATGCAACATTTGCATGCAGTTTTAAGCAAATTGAATGCTTTGGAAGATTAGCTAGACAAGTATAGATAAAACAAAAGGAGGACCATGGGTGAAAGACTGGTAGAGATAAATAAATCTGTGGATATCAAGAGTAAAGTGCTTGGGGGTATGACTCAGAACATTTGAGGGTTCCAAAGACGTACTTGGGGATATGACTCAGAAAGAACAGTTGATGGTTCCAAAGCATACATGACAAAAGAAATTTAAAGTAGGATAAAGAATAATCAAGACAGATTTAAACATTTGAATGTAAAGTTTGATCAGCGTATGCATTGTATGTCCTTCTACATATATTACAATTAAAACAAGCCTACAGGATTTCAATAAATCCAAAGACATTGGGGGTCTTGAAGATCTGGATGGGTAATTCATTTTGTGGGGTGACTCCATGCAGATTGTCATGGAAAAATAACAATGGAAAGACAAACATAGACTGTGAGCCCCTGAGTTGGTAAAATATTTACAGACCACCCAATGGATGCAGTTACAATACCATAATGTGAATTGTCAGGCAATTTAGAAGGATGACATTAACAGAAAGAGTCAAATGGCTGGGAAGCAGAGATATTATGGAGACTGTCTGGGAGGCAGAATAAAAAAAGATAGCACATTCCCTTTTAAAAAGTGATGAAAGGGACATATGATGTATGTCACAGTGATAAATTGGTTGGGTGGTTGCAACGGGAAAACATAAAGTCAACATTAGGGAGAGAACAAATGCATGTGAATAGAAAACAAAAGGGACTGTGACCAAACAATTGAGAATGGACTGGTGAAGAGAAAAATGTGAAAAAATAGGATTGGATCTATTTCAAGAGAGAGAGAGAGAGAGAATGGTTGGCTGAGAAAGGCATTAGAAAATACTAAGTGGAGTAAGAAAAGAGAAAAAGAGTGGCCCCATTTAATTATTTAGATACAGCCTATGAGTGAAATGTTAGCAATGATAGACTATACATTTGGCTTTGAAACTTATGTGTAGTTGGGAAACAACGATAGAAAGTGAAATAGATTTACAAAGATAAAAGTTAAGATGTTTGCTACAGAAGAAGGCATTAAGATCAAGAAGATTCTGTATTTTTCCTTGAAAATGTCTACATAAAAATCTTTACACTCCAAACAGGTTAGATAAAATATTCCCCAGTGTCAGAAGGACTTGCTGGAGATGTATCCAAGCAGGAGAGGGTGACGGGCAGCATATTTTCTGGGATTGTAGGAAACTAGATAGACTGAAAGAGGATCTTACAAATACTGATACAAAGACTGGGGGGCAATGAGAGGGTGTTAACAAAAAAATAGTTATCTTTAGGGACAGAATAAGGGAAAGAAAGTCAAGCGAGTAGAATAGAAAACCAGTTGACAGTAATAATGTTTGCAATTAAGAGCAGTAACAAGAAAATAAAAAATAGCATAGCCTCCAGCATTGAAGATGTAAAGTACAGTGGAGGAAAATAGAGAACAAGAAATAATGGATAGAAGTGAGAGTATGGATCAAAGCAAATAGGCAGAAAAAGCAGGTATAGTGTACGACAGATAAACAAGGCTGACTGAGACATCAGAACCAATGAGTGAAATCAAAACCAATGAGAGAGATTTATTTTGATTACAATGTTGTCAGTCTTCCACCAAAAAGATGTCCAGGAAGCCAACAATATTGCCAGAACAAAATTTAATTCAAAATGCAAAGTAAAACCACCACAGTTAAGCACTTTCATGTTAACGATTAACCTCTTCAGAAACATGAATGAACTATAAAAACCCACAGTTTAAAAAGCATGAATGAAAACAGCTGATATGACATGCCCCTTCACCAGAGCCAATCACAACTCAGCTTGACCAAGCATAAAATTTAAAGTTACAATCCAGTACTGTAAAAATTACACCGGTAAATAAAACAATAAAGCAATAATAATTAAACATTTGACCAACTTAATAAATGCTATAGACTGTTATATACACGCAGCTCTTCTCTTAACTCATTCACTCCAAAGGAGTTTAGTAAGTCTGCACTGTAACTTCTAATGGGCGGAGCCTAAGCCTTTTGACAGAATCAAATGATGTCCTCACATGTCAAATAAATGTTCATATCTTTGGAACCATAGGGATTATGAAAGGAGTATAAATGGCAAACTCTTCAGCACAACCTAATTTTATAGTGGTAGTATTCTTTAGATTCTAGGTCTTAAACCAAATTTTATAAGTCACAGTAAACACAGTAACTATTACATTTGTAATATTTTGTAAACAACTTACAATACCTCAGTAACCACTCAAGTTGCACACAGACTGTCAAGATCATTTTATTCATCTAACTGAGAGCTTTAATATGAGGCTAGGGAGTTCTGTTTATGTTACTTGGTTGTTGAGATATTTAGAAAAATGTGAAAATTAGATCTATATTAATTAATATCATAAAAACAACATTTAATATCTATGTACCTGTGCTAGACAGAGGATAAATATTAATTCTGTTGAGTTTGCTACTGTGTAAGCTTTAGGATGAAATATTTTTTAAATGTTGTACATAGCATGGTTTTGGAATTTTTGATGCAAATATCAACAAACAATCTCTGACACCTAGAGGGGTCAGTAGGAGTTAACTGCAGATGCACCTAGAGGTGTCACTTGGATGTAATCAGTTAAGTTCACTGACAATGGAAATATTATCTTTCAGACCTGGAGCACTTGCTGCTTCTTATTTAAGCTGCCAAATCATTTCATGATGCAGTAACCTGTTACACCAGTCTCCAGGAAATATACCCACTTACACTTGCTCCAAAACTAAAAGCTTAAATTTCTTAAACCCTGCACAGTTTTGTGAGTGCCTAGCTAAAGCACTCTTAGTGTCATTGTTTTTAATACTGTATGCATGTTGTTGGATTCACTTGTACAAAGTGTTTTTGGTCTTGTATCACATGTAGCCAAATATATCACTCTTTCGGAGCGGCAATTGAATTTTACACTACTACAAATAGAACCTAATCTTGAAAGCAAAGTCTCTTCCGGGTCTGAGTTAATAAGCAACACTGTCTACATGCCAACACTTCGTGGTAACCGGAAAATCCAAATTTTGCCTAAAAGGCATTTCAAGCAGTTGTTTAATGTTTCTTTTGTTCTTGAATGTAAATGTAGGAACATCCAAAAAATGTTTCTTAATCTCCTCATCATGTTGTAAAAGAAACCAATTTTTCCTTAACATGTCCTGTATATTCCTGAAATCCAAAGAAAAATGAAGCACCATATTGGCATGGTTCACATCATTAAACTTCTCTTGCCTTGTCATTAACCTGAAACCCCTGAATATAATTAGTGCATGTTTATCTTTCCTGCCTGCCCAAACCTCATCTTGAACTTCAGTAAGAAGTGAAACAGGATAGTCATGTTCAATAAACATCAATTTCAATTGTTCAAATTGTTGTAAACACTATGAGTCATCAAATGTAAGCCTAGAGAATCTAATCAATTGGTTTTTAGCTATTCCCGTCTTCTGATGGAAGGGGTGGCAGCTCCTAATGGAAAGAAAGGCATTACAGAAAGTTGGTTTTCTATAAATCTTGTGTAGCCAAGCAACCTTGAGTTTACTTTAAGAGCTTGATGTCCAAAAAATTAAAAATGTCTGTGTTAATACATGAAGTGAACCTTAAAAATGTGGTGCTGTTTTGTAAACCCTCGAAGAACTCCTCAAATTCAATCCTGGTTCTTTTACAGATGATTAAGAACTCATCAAGGTATCTAAAATACCCCACACACTTCTTAAAACCAGGAAGTTTAAAAACTGTCTCTAACTCCCACCTCAGTAGCACTGCATATGCAAACAATGGGACTCAGGCTGCCTCCATTGCCACACCTGATAGTTGTTTAAAATAATCTCCCTCAAACATCAAAACATTGCTGTTAAGCACCATTTCCATAAACTCTAGGACCAGTCTACAGTCAGTGCCTGACAATGCTCCATGTTTTCAGAGAGTCCCCACAGACCATAAGTTCCTCTTCATAGGGAGTAATAGTGTAAAGACTCTGAATGTCACAAATAACATTCACAATCCAGCCCAATGTTCCTAAGCTTGTTCAATAAGTCCCATGTGTCCCAGACAATATGCAAAAATACATTGAATAGTGCCTTGTCTGTAGTCAATAAATTTAGCCGATGGTTCTGTAATTGACCCCTGGGCAGCCACTATAGGACATGGGGGGGGGGGGGCATCTTATTGGAATAGATTTTTGGAATACCAAAAATCTTTGGGATAATCGGGTGATCCTCTCTTAAGTCGTATAGACCCTGGGAAATAGTGTTGAACAGTAGTAATTCATCAAGAAACATTGATTTCATTCACTGACACACACTCTATACATGATCATCATTTAATAATTTCAAAAGGCATCCCATGTAAGCTACCCAATCCATAATGACAAGACCCCCCCCCCAAATCGGGCTTCGTACATCTGATGTTCTTATTTTCCATGATATTAATTAAAATATAATATATAATTTCCCTCCATAGTAAAGTTGTAAACTCTATTGTGCCTTTTGCTACCCAGCAATGCATGGGTTTCTCTTTCACAAACCTTCTCAAATAAACAGAATGCAGAGTGCAGTGAGGGGTTGGCAATACTTTTCCTTTTAAGCCTGTCAGGCCAAAAATACAGTTCAACAGACTCATCAAAAATAATGCAGAAATTCAACTTTCAAGTAAAAGGCTTTAAGTCCATAAGTGTTTCCCCCACCTTAGCCCTACTTGCATGGATAAAACTGTAACCATTCAGAAATACCTTCTGATGCTCCAGTCCAATAACTATGTCTGTAAAATTATAAATATTGTAACCAAAGAAGGTAGTGGTGGAAACTTTGTTTCAACTAGTCTGCAAAGAACTGCTGTCCACAATCATATCACCACTTACCATCTCTGGGTCTGAAGGAATGACCATGCTGGTTCTTCCAAATAGTCCATTTCTGCCAGAGATGAGTGGAGTTCAAACTCTGATGGCTGTTGATTGTCTTGTTTACCAGCCTTTGTTACCTCTTTAAAGGGACTTCCCCTAAAGGGAACTCTGATGATGAAGAATCAACCTCATATTCATCCGAAATTGCCCCTAATATTGTGTACAGGAGGTCTGTTCTTTGAAACTCCCAGTGGAATAGGGTAGATAGTATTGTTTCTATAATCAGAATCATCTATAATCAATTTTATCCTTCCTGTTTTTCATATAAATCAATTTACTATCAATGTCCTGAAATACCTTGTTAAAATTCACCTGATGCTTATGAAAATACAGGTTACCTGTAATTGAATCCACTAGTTTGCTAATTTCTTGCATAAAACGAGACATGCGTCTTTCATTCTCTTTAATTAGCAAATGTGTCCGCTTAAGTCCAGCGTATGCATTTGCAAATCTGAGTGGAATGGGGAATTTATCTCCACCCCTTGTGAATACTTTCACAAACATAGTTCATTAGGCACATGTGTTCTCTTAATGCTTTCAATTAAAAAATAATCTAATTGAAGTGACTTAAACTTATACAAGTTCTTATCAAGCTACGATATTTATTCCTTTGAACTAAGGTACTGCCCTTTTGTTGACTGAACGTATGCTCTTGGTGAAGTAAAGTCAACTCTATCTTGTCATTTATTTATATTAGTGATGGAAGAAAAAATAATGTCCAAAAAAGCGAGTTTTATTAGGCCAACTGTACAGTACAACATAATGATTGCGTAGTTGGTTTCTTATCTCTCTCTCTCTCTCTCTCTTCTTAAAGATATATATATATCTATACAAACAAACAAATCCAGCAGTCAACTAATGCCCCAAAATAGTGGGTTTTATTAGGTCAATGGCTTCTATAACTCACAAACCGGTTTTGCTAATCAAGCTTTGTCATCAGTGAGATCTGTTTAACAAACCAAAAATCTGTTGATATAGGCTAACACTTGTATCACATGATTGTTGACCCGGTATGGAAAAACTTCCAGCACATGTTTAGTATACAATTCAAAAAGTATACAAAATCAAATAATATAAATAAAAATGAAAACCAAGAAAATTTGAATTATACTTCATATAGAAAGCACATTCTCACCTTTTAAAGTTAAACCCTTAAAACACAATGGCTGAGAAATCATAACAATAACTCACCATGTTTTAAGAAGTCAGTTGATTACTACTCTTTTGCATCATCATACTCCTTTAGTCTGGTATAATGGAGCCAGGAAAGCTCGAAGCATCCCAGCAGTACATGTAAAAGGATAGTTAACTTTCCAGTGACATATTCCAGAAAAAGATACAACTAAAAAAGTGTCCTTTGCAAAACAAAAGCAAAAAGGTTTTCTTCTGCAAGCCAACAAATAAGTAAATAATAGTTCAGTTACCTTTCTTCTATTGTTTTCTCAAAATCAGTGTTGCATGGCAACAACCTATTGAAAATATAGATGTTCTAAATTCAAATATGTATATAAAATCAACAAATATACAGATCCCCCTGACAAAAAGATCCATTGTATAAAATATCAATCTTATTCCATAAACAAGTAATCAGATATGCTCATTTAAGTCTGGGGGTATAAAGGGCACCTACAGTCACAATCCAGTGACATTCCTTCCAGCATAAAAAAAAATTGCCAATCACTTTTGGGCAAACCCTCCATAATCAATATGTCAACAAATGATTTGTACAACTGGCTCCTTTCTCTTTTATAATATCAGTTATGTGTAATGAAATTATATTTTTCCATGATCTGCTTGTATGTCTGATATAGAACACACTGCAGGAGCAAACAGCCATATACATCACCCATGATTAGATGCCTGATTTCAAAAGACTTGGAAGTATTAATAGATGTAAAATATTTTTTACATACTCTATTACATTATGAACTGTTATAACATGGAAAACATCCCCTGATTGCCTGTATGATATAAAAAAATTGACAAACTGTACTGCCCATATGTAAAGTGAACTTGCACGTATTAGTATTACCAAAAATGTGACCCCCTTAAGAATGTGCCAATAACAGGAAATAAGATTCCTGACCTTAAAGAAATTACTACCATATGCCATGTTAAACCTTAACAAATTAGAATCACCTGTGTCAGATTTCTCCCTGGTGTCATGTATAAAATTATGCCAAGATGTTTCTGTTAGTACTGACTTGGAAGTATTAAGGACATGTTTATTAAATCCCCATTCAGCTAAATGGTTGTCCAAAAGTTTCACCTCCTGCTCAAACTGTTCCTCAGAGCTACAAATTCTCTTGAGTCTCAAATTTTGAGACTTTGGAAGGTTGTCTTTAATGTGTTTAGTGTGGCAGCTGCTAGAATGCAAATGTGTATTTTTTAAAAAATAGTTTACAAAATACTATAGGCATTACGGTCCTCCAAGCTGACATGTTAACCATTACATCTAAAAATTCAACATTAGATGTACTATAGTTCATATCAAAATGGATATTCCATTTATTCTTATTCAAAAAGTCCTTAAATGCCTCTAACTCTGTGCTCTCACCATCCCATGGCAGCCAACAGTCATCCAAATACCTGTTTCAAGTATGTATTTTATTAATATGCATATTAAACTCATGACTATCTACATAAAGGAGCTCAAACTAACTCATAAACGTCCGCAGATTGGTGCAAAGTATGCACCCATTGCAGTGCTCTGTACTTGTAAGAATCATTCACCATCAAAATAAGACACTCATGTTCAATACCTTTTCAAAAGACTCAAAATGAAATTTATATATTGTGTTTTATAGCCAGAGCTTTCTTTAGCCACAAGTGTGATAGCTCTAGTCCAGCCACGTGGGAATGCTCCTATAAAGAGAGGTATCATCCATTGTAACAAGTAGTAAATTAAAGGGTATAGTACCTGACTCTGTAAATGAACAAGAAAGTCACTAGTATCTTTAAACAGTGATGGAATCAAACCAAGTAATGATTTCAAAACATGCTCTAAATATGCAGAGGTGGATTTGGTTACGTATCATCTTCCTGAAGCAACTGGAAGGCCTGGGTGATTATATATGGACTTATGTACTTAGAGCAAAATGTAATTTTTTTTTGGCCTGGGATTCTCCACCACTAGTTCATTAATAAGCGCTTGTATAATGTTTCCTACAAGCACAAATCTTATTTATTTATTTTTATTTAAAGTGTGTGTGTGTGTGTGTGTGTGTGTGTGTGTGTGTGTGTGTGTGTGTGTGTGTGTGTGTGTGTGTGTGCTCTGTAGACGATTGAATCTTGACAGAAGCTTCACCTATTGTTAGATCCCTCAAACAACATTCAATAGTTATCAAATTAGGAAGAACATTTCTTTAGTAGCCTGTTAGGCCAATTTATTAGAGTATATAGGCTAGCTGAGTTTGGTCTATATATTTTTTTTCTATTTGTTATTTAACTACCCCTAAACTTATAAGAGGAGACAAAACACTTGACTTCCACTGTACTCAGTTTGCTTTATTAGCATTCACAGTTAAATCTGTGGATTGTCACACAGACTGTAATTTTCATAGCTTTGACTGCTGGTCCTCTGAATGAATGATTACATCATCCATAAATCCTACAGGATATCAGGTAAGAGGTTTCAGTATTTTGCTCCTTAGCCTCTGAAAGGTAGATGGAGATCTGTGTAGGCTAAATGGAAACACTGTGCCCTAAACTAGAGCAATTTTTTTTTTTAGCAGAAGGGGTTAAATGACAGCTGATATCAACAATCTGGTCTTTTTAATGTTGTCTACAAGCACCACCAAATGGCCCATTCATTCTTTTCACCTGCATTGTATTTTATTAATTTGCACTTTTTAACCTGGAAAGTCCACCTGAGCAAAAGTAAACCCTGTCAAAGGAAGCCCAGGGAGAAAAGGTCTATTAAACCACTAGTAATAAACATCAACAAAGATGAAGAAAAAAATCAGCATAAAAGTAGGATCTGTATAAGTATGTATGATATTTTTAAACTTAAGAATATGTATAATAAACATAGCATAGAGTTAGCGGTAGCAGTGAACACTGAAAAGATTACAAAGACTAAAAGGTTTCCAGCCTGTTATACAGACTGCGATATAAGCTGTGATACAAGATGTGGTATAGACTATGGTACAGAATGTGGTACAGGCTGTGATGCAGACTGTGATACAGGCAGTGATATAGGCTAATTTTACATAGGCTGTAATATAGGCTAATTTTATATAGGCTATGATACAAGTTGTAATGCAGACTGTGATACAGGCTATGAAGTAAGCTGTGATATACACTGTGATACACAGGTTCATAGGTTCATAGGTGTGTACTAGGCTAACGGTCCTGGATCTTATATAAGCCTAGCCCAAGATGATTCCCTGGCATCATAGGACCGTGATATATGCTGTGCTGCAGTCTAATTTTATATAAGTTGTGATACAGGGTAATTTTATATAAGTTGTGATACAAGTTGTGATTTAGGCTGTGATACAGGCTAATTTTATATAGACTGTGATGTAAACTTGATAGTAGGCTGTGATACAGGCTAATTTTATATAGGCCAAGATACAGACTGTGATATAGGTTGTGATACAGGATGTGATGCAGACTGTGATACAGACTGTGATATAAACTGTGATGTGGGCTGTGATACAGGCAGACTTTAGGAATACAAATCCATTATGTTAGTAGGTAGTTAGCATAGTATGTAGCCAAGATCAAGTAAAAGGTTAGGTGGGGTGAAACATATTGCAATAGCAATGTTTAGGGAAGATGTGGAAGACTGACATGCTTGAAAATGACAGAATGGTAAATGAGAGTAGAGAGATTACAACTGCTGAAAAAGATAAGTGGTAGGGAAGGAAAAGGAGAGTGTGAGTGGGTAGAGGAAGAGTGGCTAAGTGACTAGTAAAATGGTGGCTACTCCTAGCAATACTCCTTGCTGAGATGGTTCTGTCATTAGGGGGTTTTAAGAGTCAGAGGAGTAGGCCAACAAACCATAATAAAGAAAGCCACACTCGCCTGCAGCAGAGACTCCGACAATATTCCACTAACACTCTAGTTCAATTACTGATAAACCACTTTCAGCCACTAGTATTTCCAAAGTCAAAAAAGAGAGACATTCGATTTAGTGCTTTCATCTTTAAAAATAAAAAATTTCTTCAGAATCTAGAATGCAATATACAAGCATTTCCATTTAAAATCCATTTAAATACACATGTAATAGCCAAGCCCGCAACAACAACCAATCAATATTCACATTAGAACTCCACTCATAAAATCATTAATCATAAAAAATACAGTCAAACAGCTCTGAAACAAATTTTTAAGATTAACTTAAACAATATTAAAATTGGTAATATGCAAACCTAGTTAGTGGGGCAATGTCGGAGTTTCTGCTGGCAGGTGAGTGTGTGTTTTTTTAGTAGGTTTTTTTTTTTGGTGTGGAACAACAAACCATAATATCAGTTTTATTCTTTCTTTGGGTATGAGATGCAAATCCTTTCTGAGAGTGCATTATTCATCTTGCAGTGTCTTACATATTCTAATATACATCCTTGTTAAGACCTGTAAACAGACCCCCTTCATTTAAAAAAATAAAAATAAAATGGACAGCCACACTGGTCTATCCTCAATAACAAACGCAACTAAGATTACTACTTTTTCTAAAGTCTTTCTGCTTAAACTGTTTAATTCAGCCATATGGATCAACAGCACCAAACTTCCCAGCCCTTAAATAAGGCTCCGAATGCTAAAAAGTTCCACTGAATCCTACTGTTAAAGTTGCTGTCTGTGTTTAAAAACAGAACATAGATTAGAATTCAGAGCAAGTATTGTATACTGCTGACCTGGGTCTATAGCCACCTTTTAGGCTGTCCCCCACAGTAATTTGGCTCCCTCCATATTGTTAAAATTAGCTAGTTTGCCCCCAGTATCTTCTTTCTTACACCTAAAATAATACCCTGAACACAGTAATTTCACTCTGCTCTCCCTCACATAGTCCTGGAAATTATACCCTGCAGCTATAAAATTAACCTGCAAGTGTACAAAATACAGCTTAAACATAGTCTATAAATTGGTGCAAAAAACAAATTAAAAATACAGCCAAACATACAACCATACATACCAAAAGCCTAAGGAAATACTTGGAATCAGTGTTAGCCCCTCTCTGCTCGCCCTCGCTGCACTCAGGCTTGCTCCGCTCCCCTCCCTGCCCCCAATTCCCTCCCGACCCCACTAGTGCTACATTTAAACTAAATTTAGCCACTCCCCTCATGCTAAGTACCAATCAACACCTCATACATCACTGAACAACCCTTCCCCCTTAACCCATTTCCTTCTCTTCCATTCGTCCACACCCTGTTAGCACACTCAACCATCAAAATTGGCCCGCCCCCTAACAAAATGCAAACAAGTAAAAAAATACTAATTACCCTACTGCCTATACTATTTCTATTTTACCATCTTACTGCCTACAAACAAAAATTTGACCATGGTATTCACTACCCAAATGGTCAGACAGACACCCACAACTTCACACATAACACCAAACACTTTACCATCCCCAGCACACCGAATCTACCATCATCAACAAAATATCACCCCTGCAAAGCCACAAAACATAATCCTAAGGACAAAGACTATATAGGTTCATAGGTTCATAGGTTGGTACTAAGCTATCAGCCCTAGGGCCTATACAAGCCTAGCCATAATAATTCCCTGGCTATTTCTTCCCACACTATTTACTTCCCTGGACCCCTGTCTAACAGGGCAACTGACGTGATTCCCAGGGTGAATTTCCTTTCTCCCATCCAATCGTCAAGGCTCCTTTTGAAGAGGGCCAAAGAGGCACTCTGCTTGACATGTATGGGCAATCTATTCCAGAGTCTGGGGAGTCTCTGGGTCAGGAACCTATCCCTCCAGCATGTTTTGTTTATTGTGATGACAAGGTTTAGATCCCTGGAGCATGTGACTCTGAGGGACTGGAATTTCTTTAAGTGTAGCATGTCCAGCAGATCTGGGTTTGACATGGCTTTGTATGTTAAGCAGAGATCGCCTCTGAGTAGACGATATGCGACAGAGTATAGCTGGAGTTTTTTAAGGTGGTCAGCGTAGGGCATCTGCTTTAGGCCTGTGATTCTTTTAGTGAGGTATTTCTGCGGCCTTTCGAGTTGTTGCAGATGTCTTGAGAGGTACATACCAAATGGAGCATTGTATTCTATAATGGTTCTAATGAGGGATGAGTACAGTGGGACAATGACCTCCTTTTTTCTGGATGAAAAGCCCTTAGTGATGAGGTGTGCCACATAGAAAGATTTCCTGACTGTTGTGGTGATGTGGTTATCGAAGGTGAGACCACTGTCCACCTGTGTCCCTAAGTCTCTTATCACACTTTCGGTGTTTAGTGTACTGCCACCTATACGGTAATTCATGGATACATGTTTTTTCCCAAAGGGGATAACTATACATTTCTTGGCATTGAGCTTGAGCCCATGGCTCTGGCACCAAGCATCTATTTCTGTAAGGCTCTTTTTGTAGAGTATCCACATCATTTGGAGATTCAATAATGGCTCCCAGTTTGCAGTCATCTGCGACCTTTGATAGCCAGAGTCCCTTAGTGTTGGCCTGTACTTCAGAGAAGTAGATGCCAAACAAGAGCGGTCCCAGGACTGAACCCTGAGGTACTCCACTTGTCACTTGCCTGGATCTGGATTTGGAGCCGGCTACTTTTACAATGTGGGTTCTATCAGAATGCCAGTTAGCAACCCATTGGGTGACATAGGGATTAATGCCCAGCTTAGTAAGTTTATCTATGATTCCAGAGTGGGGGATGGTATCAAAGGCCTTGTCAAGGTCTAGATAGGCTGTGTGGACCACCTTACCCTTGTCCATGGCTCTGGAGACTGATTCGAAGAAGTCAATCAGGTTCAGGAGACAAGATCGGCCCTTCACGAACCCAAACTGGGTGGGGCCCAGTGTTTCAAAGTTGCAAATGTCATTCTTTATAAGTTCCATGATAATACACTCCATGGCCTTGCAGATAAGGCTTGTCAGACTTATGGGATGGTAGTTTCTGGGATCCAAGATGGATCCCCCTTGTGGAGTGGGATAACTGTAGCTCTGCGCCACTCAGTGGGCATGAAACCTGAGGTGAGGCTATGATTAAACATGACACTTAGGTGAGGTGCCAGTTCATATTGTAGTTCATGTAGTACACAGCCCGGGATGTCATCTGGTCCCATGGATGCTATATTCTTAGCTTTGGAGAGTGCATTTTTTTACCTGTGTGGCCGTTATTACCAGAATTTGGCAATCTTCTGGTATTGAGATGGGCCATTTAGGGGGTGAGAGGGGGGTGAAGTTGGCACTGAATCAATCTGCCAGGATATTGGCAATATCCTTGGGATCAGTATATTTAATGCCATTCTGTTTTAGCTCAGAGCAGATCTGGGCATTGCCATTTAGATTCTTGACATAGTTATAGAATGCCTTGTGGTTGTCTTTGGAATCTTTGGCAATTTTATTTTCGTAACTAGCTTTGGAGGATTTTATGAGGGATCTCAGTTTCTTACTGAGGCTGGTAAGGGAGTTTTTTGCATCCTGGGATTTTCCTCTTTTCTGCAACAGTTTCTTCCTTTTGTTGTAAAGTTTGTTTATGGCAGGGGACCACCACACTGGCTTCCTTTTTTTGGATGAGAGCATCTTGGTTCTATTTGGGATGGTACGATTCATGCATGCAAAACTTATATAAAACTTAAAAACAAACTCCTAAAGTGTAGAGTATCCTGTCACTATAGCCTTAAAACTCATGGGGAAATGCATCCCAACCCTGGCCCACCCACACCCAATAACCTTCACTCCCCTACCACAACCCCCACAGTCAAGCTACCCCTGTCTACTCCCAGTAGTTCCCACCTAGCATTTCACCTAAATATTAGAAGTATTAACAAATACGATTCCCAACCTACACGCCCTCCTAGCAACCCACTCCCGAGACATTATGTATCTTCTGGAAACCTGGCTAAAGCCTAGTACTACTGATAATGAGATACTACCTCCAGGATATAATATTCACCGGTTAGACCGTACTAACCTCGTACTACTGATAATGAGATACTACCTCCAGGATATAATATTCACCGGTTAGACCGTACTAACTAGTACTACTGATAATGAGATATGACCTCCAGGATATAATATTCACTGGTTACACTGTACTAACCTAGTACTACTGATAATGAGATACTACCTCCAGGATATAATATTCACCGGTTAGACCATACTAACCTAGTACTACTGATAATGAGATACTACCTCCAGGATATAATATTCACTGGTTAGACCATACTAACCTAGTACTACTGATAATGAGATACTACCTCCAGGATATAATATTCACTGGTTAGACCGTACTAACCTAGTACTACTGATAATGAGATACTACCTCCAGGATATAATATTCACCGGTTAGACCATACAAACCTAGTACTACTGATAATGAGATACTACCTCCAGGATATAATATTCACCGGTTAGACCATACTAACCTAGTACTACTGATAATGAGATACTACCTCCAGGATATAATATTCACCGGTTAGACCGTACTAACCTAGTACTACTGATAATGAGATACTACCTCCAGGCTATAATATTCACCGGTTAGACCGTACTAACCTAGTACTACTGATAATGAGATACTACCTCCAGGCTATAATATTCACCTGTTAGACCGTACTAACCTAGTACTACTGATAATGAGATACTACCTCCAGGATATAATATTCACCGGTTAGAACATACTAACCTAGTACTACTGATAATGAGATACTACCTCCTGGATATAATATCCACTGGTTAGAACATACTAACCTAGTACTACTGATAATGAGATACTACCTCCAGGATATAATATTCACTGGTTAGATCATACTAACCTAGTACTACTGATAATGAGATACTTCCTCCAGGCTATAATATTCACCGGTTAGACCGTACTAACCTAGTACTACTGATAATGAGATACTAACTCCAGGCTATAATATTCACCGGTTAGACCGTACTAACCTAGTACTACTGATAATGAGATACTACCTCCAGGATATAATATTCACCGGTTAGAACATACTATCCTAGTACTACTGATAATGAGATACTACCTCCAGGATATAATATCCACTGGTTAGAACATACTAACCTAGTACTACTGATAATGAGATACTAGCTCCAGGTTATAATATTCACTGGTTAGATCATACTAACCTAGTACTACTGATAATGAGATACTACCTCCAGGATATAATATTCACTGGTTAGAACATACTAACCTAGTACTACTGATAATGAGATATTACCTCCAGGATATAATATCCACTGGTTAGAACATACTAACCTAGTACTACTGATAATGAGATATTACCTCCAGGATATAATATTCACTGGTTAGACCATACTAACCTAGTACTACTGATAATGAGATACTACCTCCAGGCTATAATATTCACCGGTTAGACCATACTAACCTAGTACTACTGATAATGAGATACTACCTCCAGGATATAATATTCACCGGTTAGACAATACTAACCTAGTACTACTGATAATGAGATACTACCTCCAGGCTATAATATTCACCGGTTAGACCGTACTAACCTAGTACTACTGATAATGAGATACTAACCCCAGGATATAATATTCACTGGTTAGACCGTACTAACCTAGTACTACTGATAATGAGATACTACCCCAGGATATAATATTCACTGGTTAGACCGTACTAACCTAGTACTACTGATAATGAGATACTACCTCCAGGATATAATATTCACTGGTTAGACCGTACTAACCTAGTACTACTGATAATGAGATACTACCTCCAGGATATAATATTCACCGGTTAGACCATACTAACCTAGTACTACTGATAATGAGATACTACCTCCAGGATATAATATTCGCTGGTTAGACCGTACTAACCTAGTACTACTGATAATGAAATACTACCTCCAGGCTATAATATTCGCCGGTTAGACCATACTAACCTAGTACTACTGATAATGAGATACTACCTCCAGGCTATAATATTCACCGGTTAGACTGTACTAACCTAGTACTACTGATAATGAGATACTACCTCCAGGATATAATATTCACTGGTTAGACCGTACTAACCTAGTACTACTGATAATGAGATACTATCTCCAGGCTATAATATTCACCGGTTAGACTGTACTAACCTAGTACTACTGATAATGAGATACTACCTCCAGGATATAATATTCACTGGTTAGACCGTACTAACCTAGTACTACTGATAATGAGATACTACCTCCAGGATATAATATTCACCAGTTAGACTGTACTAACCTAGTACTACTGATAATGAGATACTACCTCCAGGATATAATATTCACCTGTTAGAACTTACTAACCTAGTACTACTGATAATGAGATACTACCTCCAGGATATAATATTCACTGGTTAGACCATACTAACCTAGTACTACTGATAATGAGATACTACCTCCAGGATATAATATTCACTGGTTAGATCATACTATCCTAGTACTATTGATAATGAGATACTACCTCCAGGCTATAATATTCACCAGTTAGAACATACTAACCTAGTACTACTGATAATGAGATACTACCTCCAGGCTATAATATTCACCGGTTAGACCGTACTAACCTAGTACTACTGATAATGAGATACTACCTCCAGGATATAATATTCACCGGTTAGACTGTACTAACCTAGTACTACTGATAATGAGATACTACCTCCAGGATATAATATTCACTGGTTAGACCGTACTAACCTAGTACTACTGATAATGAGATACTACCTCCAGGATATAATATTCACTGATTAGACCGTACTAACCTAGTACTACTGATAATGAGATACTACCTCCAGGATATAATATTCACTGGTTAGACCTTACTAACCTAGTACTACTGATAATGAGATACTACCTCCAGGATATATTATTCACCGGTTAGACCGTACTAACCTAGTACTACTGATAATGAGATACTACCTCCAGGATATAATATTCACTGGTTAGACCTTACTAACCTAGTACTACTGATAATGAGATACTACCTCCAGGCTATAATATTCACCGGTTAGACCGTACTAACCTAGTACTACTGATAATGAGATAGTACCTCCAGGATATAATATTCACCGGTTAGACCATACTAACCTAGTACTACTGATAATGAGATACTACCTCCAGGATATAATATTCACTGGTTAGACCTTACTAACCTAGTACTACTGATAATGAGATACTACCTCCAGGATATAATATTGACTGGTTAGATCATACTAACCTAGTACTACTGATAATGAGATACTACCTCCAGGCTATAATATTCACCGGTTAGACTGTACTAACCTAGTACTACTGATAATGAGATACTACCTCCAGGATATAATATTCACTGGTTAGATCATACTAACCTAGTACTACTGATAATGAGATACTACCTCCAGGATATAATATTCACCGGTTAGACCGTACTAACCTAGTACTACTGATAATGAGATACTACCTCCAGGATATAATATCCACTGGTTAGACTGTACTACAAGGAAAGGAGGTGGGATAGCAGTTCTTTACAAAAATACTCTAACTGTTAATAGAGATACCATTCAACCACCCCAATTCAATAATTCAGAACTCCTCATAACCAAACTACAGATTAACCAGAACAAATGCTTGAACATTGTCTGTGCTTACATTCCGCCAGGCAACAACTTAAATACCCTAGAGGATATCCTATACTGGTTATCCATTACCTATCCCCAAAAAAACATAGTTCTTGGTGACTTCAATACCGACTGGCACCCCTGCTCCTCTGAACCCCCCCCCCACCCCTATAAACTTATCTGGGTTTAAACAGACCATAACCTCTCCCACTAGAATAAACAGACTGACCAACAAGGAAAGTATCCTAGACTGGATCCTAGTTAATAACCAACTCCAACTGTATACAGCTGGCACTCTCCCTGATGACCTTAGCAATAATTTACTAACCTGTATCATAAAACATAAGGCAGGAAACCCTCACCAGACCAAATATAAAACACTTAGAAAAAGGAAAAACTTTGACACTGCTATATTCCTAAACAAACAAAAAGCCATTGACTGGTCAAAACGAAAAAGTCTACCATTATAAGTGGCTGTAGCTCACTTTAACACTAAATTCCTAAGTATCCTTGATTCCCATGCTCCAGCACGTGCAATAAAATCTAGATCAAACACAGCACCATGGCTCACAAAAGATACCAAATCTAAAATCAAAACTAGAAACAGAGCCTGGGCTAGCTGGAGAAAAACTAAAGCCCCACTTGACCATCTAAAATACCGTCAACTCAGGAATGATACAAAAAAATCCACTTTACTAGATAAAAAAGCTTCTACCAAAATCTCCTACAAAAACACCAAAACAACCCTCAGAAGTTCTGGGCAGGCTTAAATCAACTACTTCATCCAGGTCATTCTATCACCCCAGCCCTAGCTAACTACACCCATAGTTCGCCAGAGACCATAGCCGGCGCTTATAATAACTTTTTCACTGAAACAATTCAATCCCTAGCAAATCAACTAACCCCCATAAACTTAAGCCACACCCCTAATCTACCCACTAATCACCCCCAATTTAGCTTCCAACTGATATCCAGTAGTTTTATTAAAACACTTATAAAATAACTAAAACCTACCACCCTCACTGCTAACCTCCTCCCTGCAGAGTACCTACAAATAGCTGCAGATGCCATTGCCTATCCCATATCTATCGTTATCAACAGAACCTTATCGGAAAGTGCTATTCCCTCCCTCTGGAAAATATCCCAAGTCATCCCATTCCATAAAGGTGGTAGTTCTACAGACATATCCAACTATAGACCCATTGCCATTCTTTCCCCACTAGCCAAAATAATGGAGAACTGTGTACACAAGCAACTAATGCAACACCTTTCACAGAATAACTTACTATCCAACTCCCAGCATGGTTTCAGGCCATACCACAGTACTACCTCAGCCCTCCTATCCTTTACTAATGCCATAAAACAAAACAGGAATGGCAATAGGATATCCTCAGCCCTCTTTCTTGATCTATCCAAAGCCTTTGACATGGTCAACCATGAACTTCTAATTCTTTCTCTAAAATCTATTTCCCTCAATAAGCACGCAATCCAGTGGTTCCAGTCCTACCTGACTGGTAGACAACAGGCGGTACTATGGCAAACTCTCCAGCCAGCTACCTCTCACACTTGGTGTCCCTCAAGGCTCCATACTAGGTCCACTACTCTTCTCTATTTTTATCAACAACTTTCACACTGCTATCCCTAAAGCTACCTGTATTCAATATGCAGATGATTCCACTCTGATCTGCTCAGCCACCTCCCCATCCAAACTGCAAATCCTAACCCAAAATACATTTAACACTATTGAGAACTGGCTCACCAACCAATGCCTACTGCTAAACCCCAGTAAAACTAAACTTTTGCTCTTCACCCCCACTGGTAGATCTGCCACACTTTCATTCTCTGTCACGTCTAACAATGGTACCACTATCTCCCCAGGTCAACATACCAAACTTCTAGGGGTTATCATAGACAATAATCTCAAATTTGACCTACAGGTCAACAAACCATACAGACCATCAATAAGAAGTTTGGATCACTGTAAAGAAACAAGACATTTTTAACCCCACTGGCTAGGACAGCAATTGCCCGGTCACACCTACTCTCTACTCTTTTATATGCCTCACCTGTGCTCTCAAACCTCCACAAATTCGAACTAGGTAAGCTGTCCCATAGCTACAACCATACTGCCAGATTCGCCACTGGCTCCACCTATAGAACCCACCACTGCCAGAACATGAAACAACTAGAGTGGCTAGAACTGCCCAGCTTAATTCAATTCAATCAGCTCTTAATAGCGCACAACATTCTGTACCATTCTGAGGATACCGCCTCACTTATAAATATTATTAAGCCATATAGCAACCTGAGATCCCTATGGTCAGCCAACAAACTACTTGTTCAAACCCACAAAGCTAATAACTCTGCTGGTGAATCCCTCTTTGCCAACTTTGTTGACAAAACCTGGAATTCATTGCCAAACTATATAACCCTACAATCCTCCAAAAGTCTCTTAAAAAAAACCTCAAATAGTATCTCAAAGTAAACTGACTTTGCCCCTGTACCAACCCTGATTAAGTTATAAACTGAAAGCATAATCTGTAAATATCATAACATGCAACTACGTCACCAAGCTCTATATCCAATCTGACATCTCTTGCTTTTAATTGTGTCTGTCCATGAGAATTGTGAGTCCTTACTAGGGAACACTACTAAACCATTGTACTTATTCACTTTGTTTTATATTTTCTAATGTTATCTAACTTCTTGTGTAACCTATGTAAGTTTGTCTATTTGGAGCTTTTCTCCCCGGGCCTCCGCTGAAAATGTACATGTATCCAGTCAGACTATCCCGGTAAATAAATGTAAAATAAAATAAAAATAATAAATTTATGTGACAGCATCTAACAGGTGGCTTCAGAGGCCTCCACAGCTGTCTCCACATCATGGCCTCACTTCATATCAGGTTCTGCAAGAAAAGGGAGCTGGTCTCTGCTCACCCAGTTTTCTGTAGTAATAGTAATGCTATCTGATTTGTAATTTGGTACCCAAACCCATGCTGCTAGAACACTGAGGAAAACACTGTCCCTAGGTTATAAATGCATTAAGTTATATACTACTAATATCATTGGCATATAATATTTCAGGTAAAGGTAGGAGCATAAACAACATGGATACATTCAAGTAACTACTAAAGCTAGTACAAATAAACAAATGTGACTGTATTTATCCAACCTGGCTGAGCGTAACTACAAATTTATGATCTCATATATGTAGAAAAAGGCATTCTTATTCCTGTTAAAGGACCTTTCCTTGTATTTTTAAATGCTCAATATGAGTATGTATAAACAAGGTACACTAACTGATCTTACCAAATAGATTATGCAATGTTCCACCTACAAGTGGTTGTAACATACTAACCACAAATTGAAGTTATAGCTAGTTATGGTTAAATGAATGTCTGTACAGTTTAAACTGACTGCTGTAACCATTGGTGCTAGAACTGTGTATACCACATCATGTAATGTAAAAAGTGTAACTGTGTGCCCTCCAAACTTAATTTGCTTTTCTTTGTATTCTGCCTAAATGTCATAAAATATTATGCGGTCCACTTTATAGGTCTGTTTGATATGTTTTAGTATAACCTGGATCAGAACTGACTCAGATCACTGATAATTTGGGACAGAATTTTGAAGACATACTATCAACAGCAATTGATTAAATCCTAATAGCATGCTGGCCAATAAGAGTTTGCTAAACACATTTAAAGAGACCACTGGTTGGTCAGTAAATGGACCATTGTACAAAACACTGTT